>NC_089038.1:24030000-24142500 GCF_034140825.1 Oryza sativa Japonica Group
AAAACAAAAGAGCATGAATAATATGTAAGGCATAATGAGCATCATTTTTAGCATAAATAATACACCTGCATCTCAGGTGATGCTGCAATGTGAAAATTACAAATGTATCATCTGCCAATCTGCTCAACATTTACCCCCAAAAAATAGTTTTGCTGAGCATCACTGAATTGAAGTTTTAGGTGATACAACAAACAAAATCAAACTGTTTAATATGACTAAAGTGTAGTACTAATTAATATATTCATCAGTTTCATAGAGGCAATAACAAGACGGAAGGAGCAGTACCAGATTTACGCAGTTGTAATCTTCCTCCTTAACCACTTGAGTCGTGTAGAGTCTTTTGCAGTCATGAAAATGGCCCTGTTTTGTGGATCTTTGAAGACATCATAAGCAAGGACCTTCTCATCATCCGACATATCTTCCATGCTGTCCACAACAGCAATGCATACTGGGATCGGGAACTCATCCTCATGCACATTACTTCTTGCCCTTTCCTGCTGCATAATTTCAGTCTCGGCTTGCTTCTCTTTAAACTCCAGAAATTTTCCCATCATCTCAACAACTTTCCCATCCTGGCGACGCCTTTGTGTTGCCTTTTCTGTTTTGTCACTTGTACCAGCATGCTTGTTTGTTGCACTTGCAACTCTTTTTCCCATTCTTGACCTTGTAGTGGCATCACTTGCAATTGGCTGTTCCACTATTCTCAGGTCATCATCACTTTCAGCATTGTGTACATGAGAGTCAAAAGGGAAATTCTCATCTTCTCCCATAAAATGTTGTGTGACAGTAGCTTGAGAAGTTTGAGAAGGCTGTGTGAGAGGAATATGAGAAGGTTGTGTGACAGTAACTTGAAAAGGCTTTGTGATAGGAACTTGGGAAGGGGCAATGGAGGTGAAGTTCATGGTTCCCTCGGCAGTATGTCCTACAACAGAAAGTGAAGTCAAGTAATGTTTAGGAGAACTGAATAGAACATGCTTGGCTGGTAGGAAAATAAAGATTCAACAATGGTGACATACCATCATATAGCTCTCCTAAAGCCTCAAACAATGGGAAAGATTTATTCCGAAATTTTTTGGCCTTAGGATGAGACTGTTTATTGAATACCAGAAAGAAAAGTAATTAGCAAATGAAATTAAAGCAAGAACTATATTTAAGAATTTAACAAGAATTAACAGCAATGAGAGACAAGAAATCTCACAATAATGATGTTATTCCAAACAGCTTCATCTCCTTCAATCCTGCACAGCTTATCATCCCAGGACACACCACTTTGTTTTCTCGCTTCTTTTAGAACTCTATATTCCCTCTTCAACTCTCTCTCTCTTTGTCTTGAATTTGAACCTTTGTAAAATTGACATAGGGGAACTTCTCATGGAAGGATTTGACTATTCGGTTCCATGCTTCTGTGGACCACCCATTCTGACTCCTATAGCAGTCGTTGTTGTGATCATGTAGTAGGTCAACCAAAGCTTTTTCAAGTCCTGCATTCCAACTAGCTCTTGAACGATCAAGTACAGCTGGAATAGAGAACCACACATAAGCTACAGATAATTACATGTTTTTAATCTATCAACCTACTGAACTTGAGAAGCCCATATGTGCATTTAACATGACAAGAAAAAGCCCATACCTTTTGGCGATGCCTTTTTCTTTTGATGTCTTGAAATCTTTGGAGATGGCTTTCTTTGGACAGCTGCAGCTTGGATTAAATTGAACTTTGGGGACCCTCTTCCAAATATTGTTGCTGCGAATACAAAAAAAAACCGTTATCAAATTTAAGTATGCAAAAACATCATGATGCAAATACAAAAGTAAAATATTTCATGAGACCAGTTAAGACTCACATTTATTAAGACGAGTTATGACAGTAGTCATTCCACATATTTAGGGCTATCATATCTCTAACCGCGTTTCCATCATCTACTTGACTGTTAAGGGACATCACATCATTACTATATTCGTCGTCACCTTCAGGGACATCAATAAACTTTTCTGGAGATATGTTGCTTCCTTGGTGATTCAACCAACCCTCATCCCCATTAAGCATCCGTATAAGATTGTGGAACACCACTGTGGCAACTGGAATCTTCACTTGGTTTTCAATAGAATGATGCGTTCCAACTTTTAAAATAGGGAACCGTTTCTTAAGAACACCAATTGCTCTCTCTATGTGATTCCGCAATATGGCATGCCTATGATTGAACAACTCCTTACAATTTCTTGGTCGTTGCTGTCCACGCCCAAATTCTTTCAGATGGTATCGAACACCACGGTACGGTGCAAGGAAGGATGGCGTGTTAGCATATCCACCATCAACGAGATAATATTTGCCTTGAGGCACATTGAATCCTTTAAGCATGGCTGACCTAAGAACCCTAGCATCAGTTGCAGAACCCTCCCATCCAGATGATATAAACGAAAAATTTAGATCAAAATCACAAACCAACATCACATTTTGACTTAGGGTACCCTTTCTATTCCTATATGGGGCCTGAAGGTCTTAAGAAATGGTGATAGGAACATGTGTTCCGTCGATAGCCCCCAAGCAATTTTGGAAGTAAGGAAAGAACTGTTGATCTATGCTAATCTTCCAGTGAGTTTCAACTCCAGTAGGTTGCTTGATAAATCTATAGGTCAAAGTGGGATTACATTGAAAACCGCCATAATATGTCGGTGAATCGTTTCTCCACTATGATGGAATTCATATTGTAGATCTTCATAGCTCGCATTGTGAGATATCATGTAAAGAAAATCCAAGTTTCTCCTCTACCGTAATACCTCTCGTGTCACGTAGGAGATGTTCTGTTCGAAGATATGTCGCTATTGCTCTAGATATGTTAGGCTCCATGCGGAATGCAACAAGGCAATTCTTTTCATGTCCCTCTAAAATATTTCTGAGTTGTTCTTCACCGTACTGACTTGAAGTATGCCTTACTCTTTTCTCTATCCCTCCATTACTAGTTAAAAGATATAGGGCAGGCAACCAGAACATAATAATCTCCTCATCCTCCTCATCTCTTCTCTTCCTAATTAGCGAATTCATACCTTCTAACTAGAAGGAATACTGAATATTTAAGATGACCGCAGTTAGCAAAAGAAAAAAAAAGTTTCAGCACTCTAGTTTTTAGTTTCAACACTATATATGTTCATAAATAATTAAAGATAATTATGCATGTGTATGAACTGAACACTCACTTTGTTTAATAGAAGTGCTATACTACTATGCTAGTATGCTCTTTTGTGCATTCAATGGTGTTAGTGTAAAATACTGTAATGTGTGCTGCTTGCTATACATTTGTATATCATGCAGTGGTGGTGGTACAGTCTCAGCAATGTGTAGAGGAGAACTACTAGTTGTAGTTTATTTCTACTCAAAATCTCTTTGCACTAACACAAGATCGAAGCTAGTTTGTCACGCCCAGAAATTCCCGAATAGAATTCCAAGCAGAATGTGCATTAAAATCCCCGTCCAGGACCGGCCGGGGTACACAAACGACAATGTTGACATTCAGATCCACGTCTTACAAACATCATAAAAGTCTTACATAAATGCAGCGGAAAAACGAAAGACAACAAGAGCTAAGCCTTGACTAGAACTGCAGCGGGAACACCACTCCACAGACATCCTCGACGGCACGGACGAAGCCTACTCCTCGGAGAAACCTCCATCTGACACACACTCGTACTCTGGGGTTGGGAAAAATAGAGCAAGACTGAGTACTACCCACTGTACTCAGCAAGTCATACCGGAATAGGGGTATGATGCAGGGAATTATCAAAGGAGAGCTAGAGTGGTTCATTTGCATAAAGCGAGCATTTATAAACAGAAGCTCAAAGAAGAAAACAGTCGTAATAATTAATCAATATTAATCATCCACTGTCCAACGCTATACCACGTTGCGACAGGCCCAACCATCCACCTATACTATCCAATTTCACTAGACTAAACTAGGGTGAGACTAATCACGGTGAATCTGGTTGACCGCCATAACCGCGGGCACGGCTATTCGAATAGTTTTACTCTGATCAGAGGTGTACAACTGTACCCACAAGACACAGCCCCACGACACGTTTCCGTGCGCCGACATGCCACCACGACATACCGGAAAGAGGCCGTGACAGGACCCTTCGCATAACCCCCTCTAACCAAGCACACCACACCTCAGGTTTCACCCCCACTCCTCGCAAGGCAGCGGGCAGTCCCCTCTCGTGCCTAGGTGAATCCGGAAGCGACAGAGGCCGTCGCAGGGCCCGCCCCGCTCCATCACGCCCACCCTTGCCTGGATGCGTCAGCTAGAGGAAAGCTACACTACAAGCCCAGCCGTTGCCCACGCTGGCTTGTGGTAAGTACGATAAGTTCTTTCAGGGCATCCCGCGAACCGGTCCTTAACTGCCATGGGTGCGACCAGCAAAACCATGCACCCACAGCCCACCATGTGATTTATTTTAATTAACCAACACCAAAGCGGTGGCACTAATCCAACAATACCATTAGAACCAACAGTCTAAACATTAACAGGATTTTCCCCATTGTGTACTAGTTGAACTAAGCATGGCTAAGCAACTCCTAGTCCAACGTCTATTCATGTTATAACCCAAGCTAACAAAGGAGCAAGGTACCAAAATAGCATGGCTGTAACAATAGGTAAACATCCCATAATAACATTATAAAACGATGCAGTATTTGAAGAAAAACAATAGAGCATTTGCAATATAGGATCAACATATTCAAGTGACAAGCATGACTTGCCTTGCTCTGCTGCTGGAGGAACCTCGGCGACTATTTCGAAGTACACCGGAGCGTCGGAAGAACCGGAATCTAAGCGACATACAAAGCAAACAATGCAAACAGGCTATAAGACTACTGAAACAGAGAACAAAACCATTTTTAATGGATTCTACACATTTTTCTTGATTTACTGAGACTTGAATGGGCTTAAACGGAGCTCGGATGAATTAGTTATGAATTTTAGAAGATTCACTGTGTTTATTACTATAACAAAAAAAATCCTTAAATAATTTATTGCGCAATAATTCCCAGGGCTAACGTCATCAGGGGGGTGGCGCCGACGGGCGGGGCCCACTGGTCAGCGGCTCAAAGGGGGGAGAGGGGCGCCGGCAAGTGGGGCCCCCGGGTCAGCGGCCCAAGGCTGCCGGTCCACCATGGACCGGGACCACGCGGGTGATCCACCGCCGGTCCACGGGACCGACGGCCCAGATCGGCCCCGAGCAGATCGGGCGGTGGCGATAGAGGTGGCCGGCGGGCTCGGCTCGGCATCAAAGCCGGCCGGCCGGCCAGGGCTAGCGGCGACGACACGCGGTCGACGGCGACGGCGACCGGCGGCACGGGAGGCGGCGGCGGCGGCCGAAGGCGACGGCGCATGACTTGAAGCGGCGGCGCGGCACTAGAAGGGAGAGGGAGCGGAGTAAAGGGGAGAGGACGCCTCACCAAGGGTGGCCGACGCGGAGGAAGACGACGGCGAACGGCGACGGCGAGCCACGGGAGGACGACGGCAACCGGCGGACGGGCTTCGGGGTGCCCTAAGGAAGGAGGAGGGAGAGATTAGAGAGAGGGAGATGAACCACGGCGGCTGGCATCCATGGCCGAAGGCGGCGGTAGAGGTAGAACTCACTGGAGCGCGAGGGGATGCGAATTCCGGCGACGAATCCTGACGGGGAAGGGGCGGACGAGGTGGAGTTTGGCCTCGCGAACCCGACGGCGGTGACGGCGCGGTGCGGCGGCGACCCTAGCGGTGGCTAGTGGCGACCGGAGTAACGGAAGCGGCGGCGGTGGGTGGTTGCACGGCGCGGGAGCGATGGGGAGCACGAGGGAGTTCGGCGAAATGGGGAAAAAGAGAGAGGGGGTGACGGCGGAGCTTAAATAGGGAAGGGGAATCCCGGACGTGGCCGGTAGGGGCGGGATTCCGCCGGCCAACGCGGGGAGTGGGGGAGGAGAGAGAGGTGGGATTCGAAAATCGAATCCCGGCCATCTCGGGTGCGGGCGCGGGCGGGAGAGAGAGGGGAGTGGGCGCGGGAGGTGCGGCGCATGCGCGGGCGTGGCCGACATGGCCCGGAGGAGGCGGAGGCATGGGCGCGGCGGCGGTTGCGGGCGCGGCGCGAGGTGGGAGACGGGTCCGACAGGTGGGCCCCACCTGTCGGCGACCCGGGTGAGAGGAGGCGGGCGGCCGGCCCGCGCGGCCTAGCTGGGCCTTGGCCTTCGGCCGGCCTAGCGGGAGGAGGGGGAGAAAAAGGAGGAATGGGCCGGCGGCCCATTCAAAGGAAAAAGAGAAAAGAAAAGAAAGAAAAAGGAAAAAGAAGGAAAAAGGATTTTTCCTGGGATTAAAATTGCAAGTGCTCAATTTTAATTGGTTAAAATTATTTCGAGAGCTCTGAAAATTCCACTAAAAATCTTGTTAGCGTATTTCAACATGTAGAACTCAAGAAAAATTCCACATGCCAATTCCGATTATTATTTGCATTAATTTATTAAGGTTTTCTCTTGATTTGCACCGGCATTTTCTTAGGGTGATTTATAAATTCAATTTTAGGCTTAGAAGGAGAACTTCAGGGTGTGACATAGTTTCCCTACTGTGTTTTGTTCCCTTCAGGATGGCTGTACTTTGCATATCTCCAAGCATTGACATACCTCGTCTCCAATATTTCTCTTGCAGATCGTCAAACCCTAGCAGGATGGCTGTACTTTCCGGATCTTGAAGGTCCTAGCAGCAAAACAAGTGGATGAAAGAAGATGGGCAAAGAAAATGAGATGAGATGAAGGAGGAGAAGGAGGAGAGGACTTTGAACCTTGATCAAGCGAGTAGGCTGCCGGGGCGACGCCGGCGATGAGGCGACAGACGACGGTGGCCGACGAGGAGGCGGTGGACGGCTCGGAGAAGGCAGCAGCGCCGGCGGCATAAGAGGATGGCAAGGACGTGGTGGACAGTTCGGAGAAGGCGGCGGCGGCGCAGCAGGACGGCGAGGAGGCGGTGGACGGCTTGGAGAAAGCGGCGGCGGTGCAGGAGGAGTCGCGAGCTACGGCATGCACGCGAGAGAGTTCCAGGCCTCGGGTGAGGATTATTCTCTCACCCGTGGGTCGTCATGGATCGAGCCTCAATACACAGCAATACACGAACAGCCAAATGCACATTTGGGCCGGATGTGGGAATTGATCCAGGCGTGGGTTGCATTCCACGGAAGGGCGGGTTTGGGGCCTGTTCCACATCGAAACACAAACAGCCAAACGAGGCCTTACTCATGATAGGGACAACAAAACATCCGGATTAGTTCCACACCTCTTGACTAGTGGATTGATTCCTAGTCTCTTATTGTCCATATCATGAGTAAATTAGTTTCTTGTCTGGAATAAATCCCAATCTCTCATTGTATCTATATAACTTTCTTACCATACTTGTCATTCCCGGTCCGGATTAAATCCGGGCGTAACCGAAATAGGCCTAAATGAAATGTAAACCTCTCTGAACCTGGGCCGTGGCAAATGGAAGACCTGGGAGGCTGGGATCCATCGGCCCCGGTAGCCTGGCAACCAGCACGCGCCAGCTGTCAAGTACCGAGCTGAGTAGCGCCGCGGCCCTCGGCCCGTGGAAAGGCTGCCTTCAAATGGACCGTGAAACGGCCCAAGCATGAAAAGGGGTTGCGGTGTACTCTTCCAATAAGTTCACTTTAAGTCCCTCGTTGTCACTTGAGTCTGAAATTCGTCCCGGAACAGCGAAAACCAGATACAAAGCATCCCCAACTTACAAAACCTGTGCAAACGAGGTCTCTCAGCGGTATTGTCTCCAGTTTTGGCTGATGTTGCACCTACATGGCTTCTTTGACTAGGTCTTCGCCCCACGTGATATTGACGTGGCGGTTACGTGGCATTTTGATCTAGGATAAAGTAGTTGGTTCCATGTGGGGCCCAAAAAATAATATGAAAATAGTGGGACCCATGTGGAGCCCACTTGTCAATGAGATAAAAAAAATAAAAGGAATGGGAAAACAAAATGGGCCCACTTGTCATCCCCTATCCATTTCTCTCTATCCCCTTCCCTATCTCCGACGGTGGTGGCGGGCGGTGAGCTTGCCAGCTCGTCCACAGGGAGGCAGTGGTTGGCGAGGAGGGGGTAGCAATGGTAGAGGTGGCCGAAGGAGGAGCTTGAGCGGCCCACATGGAGTCATCCGTAGTTCACGACAGCAGCTGTGGTGGGTGCGACAGCGGTTGACGACCATGAGGTCATCCGCCACCTCTTCTCCTCCAACCCCCTCTCCACTTTCCCTACCACCTATGGCTCTTTGCCTAGTCGAGCTGCTACTGTTGGTTGCGCCCCCTCCTCCTTCCCTCCTCTGTGCTCAACCTCTGTTCCGGAGCCCCCCCCCCCCCCCCAAGCGCCCTCTTCGACTCCAACAACGACTCCTTCGTTTCTGCAAGAGTAATACTGTTTTAGCGGATTTGCTATAAAATTTGTGGCATTTTTTTCCTTAGCTTTTGAATTTTCAGTCATCTGATACTACATCAAGTTTCATGCTACACTAGTTACATTGTAGTTACACTCTAACTACATTATAACATCTATATAATTTAGGTATAAAAAGTTGTATCTATTTTTTAATGCTTATATCAAAGTTATATTGTAGTTAGATAGTATAGTTATGGTAAAATTATATTATAACTATACTACAATTACATTTGAGAAAGTTTTCACTTAAAAAATTTGCAGTATTTTTTTGATAGTCCTTTTTACAAACAGTACAGAATTCGTGTTGTCTATAATTTCTTTCGGTGTAATACTGCAACCACCACTAAAATAATTAAACTGGTAAATATAATTTATTTCCGACCGACCAAGAGTCATTTTTCGAATAGACATGCTACAGTTTCGACCGTTTTCATCGTCAGCCAAGGAAATTTTTTACTGCTGTTCTCGTGCTCGGCCTATAATGGACAGGACTGATGGCTAGTTTATGCACAAACTGACATTTTTTTTACATGAGTTTTCGTAATTCAGCTGTACATCACAACCTGCAATCAGCTAGTCAACCGTATCGAAATTAGACCTAACAAACACACATAATTAGTGACCATATTTACAAGCTAGGAGAACACAATCATCAGGCCTTTGAAATACCAAATCGATCACGTCGGCACAACGTCATCGAAGGGGTCGGAGACCTGGGCGAAGAACGCCTTGAGGGAGAGGAAGAGCAGGACGAGCTGGAGGAGGCCGAAGAGGCATATCTTGAGCGTCCGGCTCTGCATCCTCAGCACCTGCGTCGTCCCGAACAGCTCCCTCTCGTGGACCTCCAGCTTCTCCACCTGCTCCTTCAGCTTGACGATCTTGCTCTCCGTCTCCCGCAGCTTCACCATCATCATCATCCTCGCGTTGTCGCTGTCGCAATCGCCATCGCCATTGTCGCCACCGGAGGAGGACAGCTTGTGCTCCTTGAGGGCGAGCTGGTCCTCGGTCCGGACCTGCCAGCTCTGCCTCGCTTTCAGCATGACGAGGGATTGGATCTCGGCTTCGATCTTCTCCTGGAGCTGGCGGTCGAGGTCCGTCTCCAGCTGATCGATGTCGAAGGCCCTCTCCGCCGGTGTTGCTATGTGCATGCCGTCGATGAGTTCTTGAAGTTGTGATAATACCGAGTTCTTCTCTCTGATAGTGTTTGACGCCTCTTCCAGTTTCTGTTCTAGATGGCTCATCTTTTGATTCGTTTCAAGAACATCGTCCTCATCAGGCGAAACGAATGCGTTGTTTGCTCTGTTATCACTGCTGAAGTTGTCAGCCCCTAACTCCTTGCTAAGATCTGACAGTTTTTGCATCTCTGAAAAAGAACAGAAGCAGAGCATAGCCCTTAAAACAGATAGTTTAACACAAGCATAAACAGCAGCAAGCTGAAAAGGTAGTACAATGTACAAAGGTAGGAACAGGGACAAGACAACATTGCAGGGCCACTCAAGTAAATTCATAAAAAGCTTTTTCAAATAACACGAGAAAAGTAAGCCATTAACTTTTGTGTTTTTATTCAAGCAACAACAACAACAACAAAAAGGAGTGTTGCCATAAATGCAGTACTCCAAACGACACACATATTATAAGCATGGGGGCTGTAACTATCACCAAATATACCTAAACAAAACTACTTATCATCCTTAAATTAGCAGGACCTGTGCAAATAGTCAGTAGTCACCTGCTCAGTAAAAATTATACAACTTTTTAATAGAATCCTTGATATAGTGAAGTGATGTTATCTGAGGTCAATTAGCGGTTTTCAGTGAAGCACCCCAACACAAACTAAAGCTTTTAAGAACTGAATAAAGCATTAAGTCGACAAGCTAGCACAGTTAGCCTCATAAGGTTCAGAAGCACAAAGGGAAAAGGCTATCTACCGATTTCTACAAAACTACATGAAAAACTGAGTGCATATGAAATGCCCGTGAAAACAAGAATTTACCATTCTCAAGAGCTTCTTGTGTCGTCTGAAGCGAAGACATTGATTCAGCTAGAGGATCACCATCTTGAGGAATCCAACTCCACTCATTTTCTTCATTTTGCTCTTCAGACCTATCCAAATTAAAATACCCCCTTAACACACCCCCACCGTGACTTTTATATGCTGATTGAACCTCTTCGCTTTGCCGGTCCTCGCTTTGATCCCCGTCATAGCTCATCGACATTATTTGATGCCTGTTGTTGCTAACAGCACCACCTGCACCAGATGTTACAAAGTAAGACTCAAAAATGCAAGCCTCCTCCTTGTCCCTCAGACCCCTCGGGTGCGATTTGCGCGCGATTCGCCCCACACCCCCGAAATCCTTCATCCTAATCCTTTTCCTATTTATACAAACTCCAGATATCCCCGATCCTATCCCTAGCGAGTATCCCGTGGCTAGCACCAGAAAATTGACATCCAAATCCAATGGGTTGTCTCTTAGATCCCTCCTCACCCTTCTCCACCTCCTCAGCCTACACCCTTTTCTTGGTGATGTATGCAAAACATACTTTTCTTGCATTGCTACACATGGTAGAGATAACTTGCGTACAGCAGGCTCCTCATCGAAGGGTAACTTCGGAAGGTACCCAATTAGATTCTCCTTCTCAGAAGCACAACTATCCAAGCTCGAAATTTTAATCTCCCTCAATTGCAGTTTGGAACAATTCTCCCCTCTAGCCACGCCATCAAACCGAGCTGCTTCACCACAATTCGCCTCAGCGGGAGAAGAAGAGTGCAGCAGCAACCTTGCAGGCGACGGGGCGGAATCCCTAGGCCTAGCTGCTTAATCCAACAGAGCCATCCTAACAACCCGAATCCACAACACAGAAAGAACTTAATTTCAGCCTCAGGGAATCAGGTATTCAGGTCCAGGGCTTGGCTACTGCTATCGCCTACCGATAAACACGCCCAAATTTATAAACCTGACGAACAATCACAAATCCACGACCAATTGACTGCACGCCGCCACGAACATTTCCAAGCAGGCCATCAAAACAAAAAAATTCCAAGAAACTACCCTAGAAGCCGCCATCATCGTCGAGAAACCCGCACTTTCTTGGCTCGAACGGGGGCGGAATTTCGTCGGAAATCGGAGGCGAGGGGGAGGAGAAATTACGCACCCGGGAGCAGCGAAGGTTCGTCGGGATTCGGGGGCAACCGGTTGGCGGATGAGTGGGAGCAGCGACGACTCGCGCCGCGGGCGCGGCCCCCGTATAAATATTTTCGCGGGGAATTTTCCGTGAAGTGGCGGGCAGAAAGGAACCGAAGCGAAGGGGTGGGGAGGGGAGGGGAAAGCACGAAACCAACAGGCAAAATCGAGAGAGAATTTGGCTGCGAATTTTGCAGGGAGGTACCTTGATAATCGCGAATATTCGGTTCAGCTGTTTATCACCTAGGGAAAGATGTTATTGGGCCATGGTCCTTTTAGGACTTTTTAGGGAGAAGTCCATTTTGCCTCAACCAACCGTGAACCGAGTCTGATTCGCATTTCTCGACCATAAAACCGGATATATAACATTCCTCGAGTACTAAAACCGGATCAAATTGCCTCCTTTGACGACTTATAACCCCGTTTATCCTACGTGGTATATTAACCGGTTAGATTTGTTAACGTGGCATCCACGTAAAATGCCAACATGGACATAATTAAATGAAGAAAATCAATAGGCTCACAGGTCATACTCTTTCACCACATCCTCTCTCCCTACTTCCATCTCCCCCTCCCCTAGTGGCGGATCCAGAAAATTGGTTCGTTAGTGTCATAATGTATCTATCGGTGTCATAGTATGCTAACTATACTTAGATCGTGATGCTATAATATATGGATGAGCAGTTTTGCTGTAGGTTTTGCTGAAAGTCGTCGGTGTCGCCTGACACCGATGCTTATACTGTAGCTCCGCCCCTGCCCTCTCCTCTCCGGTATCCACCAATAGCTGCCTTAATGCTCTACCACGAATCAGCAGCACTAACGGCCGCCTTAGCATCGGTGAAGGAATTGAAGTCCTCGCTCTAGGCACTTACTCCCTCGTGTGTTCATCAACATGACAACAAGTGCGAACTCAAGTATTCCACCACTCAACCATCTTCACCGAAATCGACCCCGTCCATATCTATATCGCTTCCCAGGCCTCCACGTGGCTACTTTTCGCTAGTCGAGCCATTGCCGCCTCCGCCTCCTCTTCCACTGGGCGGGGCCTCTGGTCTCTTCGGTCGCCGCCCTTGGAGACCACTGGGAAAGAGAGGGGAGAGGTCGAGAGCGATGAGGGAGATATGCGAGAATAGAAGAAAGAGGAAGAATAAGTGGTTACTGGCATGTGGGTCTTACAATACTTTTTTAGTTATTTGTTGATTGTAATACTAGATCGGGTCAATGTGCTGCGTAGGATAAAACATCTTCTAAGGTGTGGAATAAATCCTCTCCAATCCCTCCCTCATATGAATTAACCGAACAAGGCCTAAACGGGGAGCTAAACTGAACTGGTTTGGATAAATAAGGGTGTCAATATATCCGGTTTTAAGGGTTCGGGAGTCCAATCAGACTCAGCCAGCTGAGGGAGCCAAAATGGACTTCCTTGGTTATATTAGTTTCCAGTTTTCCACCGTGGTCTTTTTAGGGCTTTGTTTGGTCACGTTACTTGCCTTGGTGGATTTGTTGGGCCACATCTTTATGCAAAGTCATATTATAATCCGTTCACTGTGTTCATAGCATCACTTTTAGTAATTTGCTAAAGTATCTTCAGAATTTTTTAAAAGAAGTAATTTAAAATATTACCTGAAAGAAAAAGGATAATCGTGTAACACACTTCATCTCTTATACTCTGCAAGTGGACAAGATAACAAGATCAATTACAACACAACCATATTACTCCATCTAAGCCGTGTACTCTTTTTCTTCGCTGCAAAGGTCACCGCATGACAACCCCACAGACAGAAGCCTTCCTCAAATTTTATGAAATTCCGTGTAATTTTTTTTATCAAGCCTTTGGTGTCCCTAATTTCCAGCAAATTTTGCATCCATTCACAAGAAAGGTTCCAGCTACAGGGGATGGCTTGAATGTTTGTGTGCAGTAGCGTGCCATTCGAGTTAAGGTCTTTTTCCAGGACATTGTGTGCCACCATCAAGATACTTGCCACACCTTTAGGACGCAAAGCACGTCAATGCTTTTTATACAAACGGCAGAGTTTGCTAGTACTAGTCTCCGTAAACACGATCGAGAAGCACGTGTATATATATATATATATATATATATATATATATATATATATATATATATATATATATATATATATATATATATATATATATATATATATATATATATATATATATATATATATATATATATATATATATATATATATATATATATATATATATATATATATATATATATATATATATATATATATATATATATATATATACGCTTGTGTACGGGCGCCAAACAGGTCTCTGAATTACTCTAGGTGGGACACTATGATGCTTTAACTGTATCTCAAAATGATGATGATGATGCTTTAGCTGATCGTTTTCAGTTGTATAAGAACAGTAATGTTTTTTGTTTGTTACAACCTTCTCATGGTCCTTCTGAAGCCAATCTCTTGTGACAGAAAAATCGGGACAAATGATCATTTCCATATTGGTAGTACAGAGCCGTTTTGGATTAAAATCAAAACTTGCCTCACCAAAGTATAGCATTTTGAAAGGTATTTTATCCTATTGTAGGGAAGGAGAGTTAACCGTGCTTATCGTCATGGTACGATAAGTTGGTAATGGTAGGACTGCATAAACCAACCAAATATATATATATATATATATATATATATATATATATATATATATATATATATATATATATATATATATATATATATATATATATATATATATATATATATATATATATATATATATATATATATATATATATATATATATATATATATATATATATATATATATGTATGTATGTATGTATGGGGTATTGTTTCCCAAATTTAAATGATAAATTTTGTATTGTTTCTCAATGTTTCCCACAGTTACCGCAGGGGGAACCTACGGAAGACGTGCATGCTCATCACGCACACATAACACACATAAACCAACCAAATAAATAAATAAATAAATATATATATATATATATATATATATATATATATATATATATATATATATATATATATATATATATATATGTATGTATGTATGTATGTATGTATGTATGTATGTATGTATGTATGTATGTATGTATGTATGTATGTATGTATGTATGTATGTATGTATGTATGTATGTATGGGGTATTGTTTCCCAAATTTAAATGATAAATTTTGTATTGTTTCTCAATGTTTCCCACAGTTACCGCAGGGGAAACCTACGGAAGACGTGCATGCTCATCACGCACACATAACACACTTAACCCACGAGTACGGAATGCCTCTTAACCCATGCTCAAACAGATAAAGACCAACAGTATACCCCCCAATTCCTAATAAATTA
Source organism: Oryza sativa Japonica Group (assembly GCF_034140825.1). NCBI lineage: Eukaryota > Viridiplantae > Streptophyta > Magnoliopsida > Poales > Poaceae > Oryza > Oryza sativa. Next base: position 24,044,988 of record NC_089038.1, read on the forward strand.
TTATTGGGTCGGCGCCTATGGTTTTTTTCCCGTAAGGATTTTCCACATAAAATTCGTATCTCCGTTGTGCATCTATTTTTCATAATAATTTTAAATAGTATTCTGGCACTGTTTGGTTTGCTACTAAACCCTGCCAACAACACATACATTGCTAAAATGTTATCAATGTCAAATACTGATAGCAAACCAAACTAAGAGTATCTTCAACATAATAGCTATCCCACTCTCCAAGCTAAAATTTAGCAACTATGGACCAAAAACAAGCTCCAACAACCTTGCCAATTGAATGGCTTGGCCATCTCGATGACCAAACTGGCTACCTCAATGACCGAACTTGGCCAGTCAAAATTGCCTCGCCAACCATAGGCCCTACGCGGGATGCTCTCTCCCTCCTCTCTTCTTCTCACTATTCGCTTCGGGCACCGCCGCCATCGGCTTTGGGTACCGCCACCGACGTTGGTGTGCCACCGCGACGACTCGCTCCGACCACCGCCGCCACCTACTCCGAGTGCCCCCATCCGCAAAACCTCAAGCGATGACGACGACAAGGTCAAGCCGGTAGCGCCATCCCTCGTCAAGGCCGATGTCTAGGCCGCCATCCGCTGCAGTTGCTGCCATCGTTGTCTGGCGCTAGCCTTCACCTGTTGTTGGAGCCAAGCTGACGTCGTCGTGGATTTGTCCCACGAAACTGCACCGCCGTTGGCGGCTTCCCATCCACTTGCCCCCTCACCTCGAGCAACAACCACTGCCTCCTCTACCCTACCGGATTCGGTTGACGTGGCGTGGATTCGGGGAAGGGGGGCGGGGGTGACTTCCGTCCCCACGCGGATTCGGCCGGTGTCTAGTCAAGGTCGTCGTCGCCAGCCGCCCCTGCCATCATCTGCACTGTCGCCAGCTACCGCCACCGTCGTCTACACCACCGTCGTTGAAGGGTCAGGAGAAGAGGAAGAGAGGGGGGGAAAGAGTAGGAAGAAGAAGAGGGAAGTAGAGGACTAGAGGATGACATATGAGTCCTAATGTCATAGGCTTAGAATGAAGAGTACACATGGAGAGACCGTTGGAGTAAACAATAAGTTTGGTTTACCAAATCAATTGGATAGCAGGTTATAGTTTAATTTAGATAGTTCGTTTGAGCGACTGAGATTCTCTACCATCACTGCACCGTGCTTTTATCACTGACATGTGGACCCGATTATCAGTGGCAAAGACGCGGTCCAATCAACTGCAGAGGATCATGATCTTGTTGAAGATGCTCTAACCCATAGCACTGATCTCTACCTCAATGAAATAATTTTGATCTAGGAGGCTACTCCCTCTCCCTCCCTCCCTCTAAATCCCCATCCGGCACAGGCCACTGACAGAGATCCATCTAGAGTGCAAAACCATTCATTATTCATCCATTCATCGGAGCCACCAAAAAAACAAAAACCAAAAAAGAGAGAGACACAAAACCGTACGGCGCAACAGCAACGGCGCCATGTGAGGACGGGTGGTGGTGGTGGCCAGTGGACACGCCCCCGAACGAATCATTGCGCCGTTGTTATCTTACGGGCCTCGCTCGCCGCTGTTTACGTGCACGGCACCGTTCGTCTCCGCCGTCGCGTTCGGCGTTCGCGTTCGCGTCGCCGAGGGAGAGGAGACGAGAGGAGATGCTACCACACGATCGACCAGCATCTCTCCCTGTCTGGGATCCTGTTTTCTCGGCGAGGTGGTGGTGGTGGTGGTGGTGGCCGTTGCTGTCCGGGACCAGAGCCCCTGACAGTGAACGGATAGGGGGGGACGCTATAATCAGATTCAGCGGCAGTGTGAGACGGGGTCTAATGGAGTAGTAGTACTCACTATTTATTGGGCACGAAATTGTAGTTAGAGACGTGGTTAATGGGGGTTGCCCACTTTGGTTTTCGTCTTACGGAGTATGGATTATTAGAGCAAATTTAATAGTATATCTCACTATTAGCTCTAATTTATCTATAACCAATTCATACAATAGTTGCTTACTATATTATTAATATATAGTTATACATATCATATACACACTGCGTCTCGAAGTCCGTGTTGCAGCTGGCTACAGAACTGTAGCCCGTTGCTCTTCTCTCTCATATTTTATCTCATTAAAATATGTTTATAGCTGGCTAATAGTCTATTATTGTACCTGCTCTTACGGGCACGATTCAATCATGGATTTACCGTGAACACGTTTTTTAAACTGTTGAACGGTTTGATTTATCCGAAATGTTTTTAACTTTATGGTATTCGATTCATGCTCTCGTATAATTGTTATAAACTCGGTTTCTTCCATCGGATTTTAGGGGATTTTTTTTCTTCTTTTTTCCAGAATTATTATACTGTTTCCACACCCAAAATTCGGCAAACAAAACTGGTTTTAGCCGGGATCATGGCCGTGTCCTGTGTGAAATAAAGGTGGAGAGGACTAAAACAGCGTGATTGTGTTATGTGTGAAATAAAAAAGGTGGAGAGGATTAAAACAGTGTGATTCTGATGGTGCCATTGATTGGTGTTAGTTGAGCTACTGTGAGGCAAGGCAAGGGTGTTGCTGTGCAGGGGCGAAAGCTGCAAGGTGAGCAGGGGCAGTGGCAGTGCCTTTCCTTTGCCCTTTTCTGGTGGCGACCACACACTGAAAAAAAAAACTCTGTTATCTTTACCACCAGCTACTCCAGCTTACTGTAGTCTATTACTACTGTTTCACTTGGAGATCCAGAAATTATGACACCTGTGGAGCTCCAAGTTTTGATCGGATTTCAAACAAACGAGAGAGAGAAACTGGAAGATGATTTTTTCAGTTTTGGAGATTCTGAAGAAACAGAATAAAAGTGTCCAGACAGAGCCTCTGGAATTCCGTCAGTTCTGAGACCGAACTAGAGGCCACACCCTAACAAGGTTTAGTTTGCCTAATCTTGTAATGAATTCCTCAGAATATTAACCCCCCTGAAATGACGCGACGGAAACCTGGAATTTCAAACGAGATTGTTTGTCCGTGCAGGTTTCTAAGATCAGATAATACTCCTGCGAGCAAATATCGTTCCATTCCTATGCACAAAGGAGCCAAGACACGCAGAGGTTTATTTGCAGAAGCGAAAAAAGTGACAAGATGACTCAGAATAATCACAGAAAAAAGAAGCTCTAGGTTTGTTTGCAGTAGTGCTAATATGTCATCAAGCACTGTCCTAAATTACCATGCAAACAATAAGGAATAGAGAAAAATCACCGGCAATAAGATTGGCCTTTCATTTTGGTAATGCAAAACACTAGGGATACATCACTCAATTTCAATTTACCACAGTAAATGAAGTAGATATCTATTCAAGGACTTATATGACATCAATACAAGACACATAAACTTTATTTATTTATTTTGCAAAGTATTAGTAATTTTGAGAACCATATGTTGCACAGAAATCTAAGCCGGCCGTTTCGTGGGGGGTACTTTATCTACTTAATTTGAGGAAATGTTGTTAGTATCACATGTGATTACTTGTTCTTCATGTGACCTAAACCAACTGTTACAAGTGCTAAAATTCTATTGGGAATTCCAGCATATGCAGCCAACTGATATTGATAAAGCAAGATTAACCTGAACTTTCTTTCACAACTCTAAAATACAAACTAAACAAATCAAAAGATCATCCATATGTGCCCTTTTAGTCAAATATTGAAAGCTTGAACACAGGTCTACCAAATATTGTTCTGAAACCCAAAAATCTCAAGGCTATTACCATACCATTTTTTTTTCTTTTCCTATTTGATTTCCCCCACAGTTTGACATCCAGAAACTAGCTACTTAATTTGGTTCGTCAGCCAAGCAACAGTACACATGTCAGTTCATCTGCGACTATGCAAATCACAGTGCGATGCATTGCATATGCAAAGTTCACTACTTTATATCTTGGCAACATCTTTACTGCTGTTGCATCAACTATCACAAACTGACGAGAAACAATCCAAAGAGCAGAGGGGGAAACAGTAGGGAAAAGGAAAAACTTTTGCTGCAATGTAAGCTATTAGTTTCTTCGATAAATAGTGAGGTATATCCTTGAGCACTATTGGACAATGCCATACTATAACTTACTGGAACTTTGCAGGATGTAATTGAAGTACTTTGAAGGCAAACAAGTTTACCTGAAACGAAAAACTAAAGAGGCAACCTATGTGAAAAAACCTCATGAAAAAGTCAGGCATCTTATGAAGGTTCACTACTCTCAGAATTTTAGACTCATCACAAAGCTCTCATTATTCCCACGTTGGCATTGATGACCAATTGCAGTTCTCTTCTTCATTTGAGTTACTGAGGAATCATCACCGTAAATTCTGCGAATAGTAGACCGATGGGTTTATGTAACCAGCCGGAGATTGCACATAGAATGGATTTGACATGTAAGGATGTGCTACTTCTGCGTTGTTTCCTTGACTTGATGAGCTAACACCAACAATTGGGTTAATGTTTGTGAATACAGGCAGGGGTCCAACAGCACTCTCCCTTGGTAAAAGCTGGTTTTGGGATGGAAGGCAGTAAAATGGCCTTGATGCCACAGTGTTCGGGACCGAGATTGTAGCTGGAGAAGGTGCAGAAGGAAGAAGCATACTGATTTGTGGATCGCTTCTGTGCTCAGGAGAGTCATCAATCATGATTACTTCTTTCATCATGTAGGATGGATGATGCATGACTGGAAGGAGGTTCCTGTATGGCTTTTGTGGAGAATGATAATCAGATTGCACCATGGAACCATTATGCAACGTAGGAGCAGAAAAGTTGCCAGCTTGTACACTTGACAGAGGAATTTGATGATTGGCTGTTGACGGTGTTGTGTTCATAAATGCAGGATCACCAATATGTTGGTAGTTTTGAGGCATAAAACAACCAGGTGCCATGTAATTTCCTCTCATGATGTAATCTGAACTGGGTGCCTGAGGATGTCCACTCTCCTCACTGTTCATCACCATCAAGTTCTTGCCCATCAATCTCAAAATAGGATTTGATGGTGAAGGAAGCTGAGTTTGTATTGATGGGCTCATACAATCTGTCGTATAAGATGGGTGGGTCATGGTAGGCTCAGCTGAAACCTTACCAGCTAATGTCTGATCATGTGAATCTAAGCAAGGATTTGCCTTTGTGCTGGTTCTTTGATATGTGCTGAACGATGAAGACGCACGCAAACCTATGTTCAACTGTGGAACCGGCCTTCCAGTAAAAGCTGGCACTGGTCTAGCCATCGCACTTTGATCGTGCACCTGAGAATCCCTGGAAATGCTCTCCCGACAATTGCAACAACAGGACTTTTCAGGCAACTGTTCACCTTCTCTGGCAAGAGGTGTCGACTTGGTTTCTTGATTCGAGCTCCCAGAAACCCGTTCCTCAACAGTTGGAAGACTAACAGTGGATGGACCTGGCTCAGACCTGTTAGTCCTAGAGTCCCTCAAAGAAGTTGAAGGAGACAGTGTGGAGGCAGTTGAAACAGGAGAGCCGGATGAGCCACGATCAAAAACCAAACCGTGATCAAGGTTAGAATCTTCTCTGTTTGATGTAATCGATGAGTTATCCTGAGGAGCTCCAAGACCCATGTCCCTATTATTGGTCAAGCAGGCACTAGATTCCTTAGTTGAAGACGGATCAATTTGCCATTCTTCCACCTCATTATTGGCAACGTCGTTGGGTATATGAGCATGATATGCAGATTTCTCATTAGAGCATGGATCCACAATTGCTACACTATAGCCTTCCACCAAAACATCATCTGCCGTCTCATTATTTTCCGGACTCAAAGAATCGCTGCTCATATCATTGCTGCAGTCTACAGGATCACTTCTGGAGGGTGATGCACATTGCATTTCAGTTTCAGGCTCTTCACCTTCATAATACATCTGTGAAATTCCTGCTTGTTGAGCCGCATCGTATTGATCATCCCCTTGTCCTAATGCTGGTACATCACTTTCATAAGAGAAGTCATTATCTGCAGTATCTTCTTGAGTGTGCTTAAGCTTCTTGGAGGTTTCCTTGTTACTAACCCTGAACCTCTTGTTTGTATGATTGGGATTAGATCCATGGTCTTGACCAAAACCATGAACTAGCCCACTGTTAGAAGGTGAGAATTCACGCCTACCAGTCCTCAACAGAGATCGGTTCTTCCGGAACTTCTTGGTAGATGCAACCCTATTTGAGCCATCACTCAGCCCAGCAACAGAGGAGGAAGGACCCCGACGTACAGAGTTTCTGATCGAGGTGGAATTCCTCACTGTATCATAGTTATCAGACCTATAGGACTCTCTCCTTCCGATCTCCTTTATTTTCCTTTTGGCTAGAGCAGCAGCAGACCTAGGTACTTTTGGTATGACATTGCTGGATGGAGTAGTTTTTAAAGACCATCTAGGAATCGATCTGAGCAATCTCGAAGTACCATTCCTCTCGTCATCATCATTAGCTTCTGAAGTGATCGTCATCTCTTCCGGCGGTTGCGAAGAAAATGCCTCAGGAGGACTATCTGATATTTGAGAATCATCAAAACCACGAATGCTGCTCCTAGCCAACTTCTTGGTTCCAGGCGTTATACTCTTGGATGCTTTATCAGTAACCTCTCGGGCACAATTCTTAGAGAGACCTGAGCGTTTGGAGCCCACCCATTGCCTTATAGTTTCGGAGCCACCATAACTTGTGCTTTCAGTAGGTTTCTGCACATGCATAGTGGACTCCTCTTCGTCCTCAGAGGTGTGCTCATGCATATCTCCATCTGTATGTGTTCGAACCTGTATGTATAAAATCACATGCAAGAATAAAAACCATTAGCACAACATAAATTTGCAATTATATGAAAATGGTTGGATAACAAACTATTATCATATGCAATAGACGAACAAAATGGACCTTAAAATTCAGTAACATTTTAACATCTACCAAATAACATGCCATATTGAAAATTGTCATTAAGCATAATAATGTAATATTAACTTGAGGACAGATTCATATGACTCAGATTCTAACATGTATTGAATCTTCATATAGCATTGCCTTGAGGACCTAGATGAGTACCACAAGCAGCTGTTACTGCAATCAAGCTTTTCTATCAACAATTTGAATACACTGTATTCTTGTATGCAGCAAGTAAACATCATGGTCTACAATTAAGCCAGCCAGTAGCATAACCTCACACCCACATTTGTGACCAAACAGCATCACATTAAGATAAACCTTTGTCTTAATATGTTTCTTATACATATTTTACAATAACGTGGGGACTTTTAAAATGTGACAGAGAAGTAGAAAGCTCAGTTAAAACAACAGCCACATCAACCCATGGAATAATGCTCAGTGGACCAGGCCATGTCAGGCAATAAACAGAGTGCTAAAGTTTCAGTGAACAACCAGTAAAAATAAGCTTAACGACACTGCATACCTGGGTATTCAATCGGTTAGTTTTGCTGTGCTTCTTCCCTGGAAACTTGAGCCTCTTATTCTTGCATATTTTGGATTTCAAGCACGTCTTGCTCATCAACATACTTTTTCCAGTCTCGTTCTTGGCAACTTTCCTTGAATTATGTTCATCCCTCAACACCAAAGACGCATCACTAGACTTGGACAAAATCCGAATTTTTATCCCATTAGAATCAACATAGACATCGCCTTCTCTTTCGTCGTCTCTTGGGTCAAACGGCACCACTTCTGGGCTACGGTTCTCAGTGCAAACCTCCTTGTTCGTGGTGGGTGTAGCCAATTCGATAGCCCAGTTAGTGCCATTCCTCTGATCAAGATCCTCAAGAGTGAACAGACGGGCAGTCTTGTAAATGTCCACCATCAGTCGCTTCTTCCTTGGCTTAACTTTCGGTTTCAAGATAACTTTTTCCACTGGCTCAGTATTAGATTCAACAGAAAGGCACTGGTCCATATGGGCATTCAAGGTTGTGTTTGAAGTAGAAGCAAACACTTTGCAAACAGGACAGGTTTTTGAGGCCATCGGGTCTGAAACCGTGCTAGAATTAGATGCCACCTCTTCTGTCCGCGTCAAGGATCCTACTTTGACTACCAATTTACACTTCTTTTCTGATGGCTCTCGTGATGAGTCAAGATTTTTCGATCGCCAAGAGGGTACAGCAACCTCAGTTTGCCGAATTGCTTTGGTGCAACTATTGACTTGCAGATCTACTGGCATAACCTCATCAGTATGGTCCAATCCATTTGTATTCTCCCCTTGGTCAACAGCAGATTTCCCATCCTCTGGTGAGGTGTACTGTGAAGGACCAAGTGACTCAGCTACTGGTTGGCATGACTGGAAGTTGATATTGCTTGCATTCACAATAGACGAACCATCATCTCTAGTCTTCACCAGACCAACCGGAGCATTGGCTTCTGAACTTGCAGCAGATTGCTCAACGTTTATGGTAGTACTCAAAGACCGGGATCGAATCAAATCAGGTGGTTCAAATGGAGGTAGCAGATCCTTCACACCACGCTTCAGGCAAAGCTGCAGCGACCGTGGATGGAAAGGCCAGCTTCTCTTGATGCCTTTGCTCCTTGAAGCAAAAACATAATCTCTGGAGAAAAGACATGGATCTCCATTAGCACATGCTCATAGATATGTAGTAGATAGCTGAAGAAAACCATTAATTTGCATAGTACGCAAGACTGTATTAAACTGAGAACCCCTCCATAATGTTGTTGAAAAGAAAATAGATAAAAACATCTTCATGGACCTACTGAAGATGCTGTCATATCAAAACTGAAAACCTCTAAACCGTCTGTTAATTACAGAAGACCACTAAGTATGGAAATAAGAAAACCATTAACACACAGTGGACAAAGATTCATCAGACGAAGGCACGAGAGACACCCTTTTATTTTCAGATTCTTGGGGTGAAAAGGGACACCTTTTCATTAATCAACAAAAAAAAACTAAACTAATTAATCTCCCCCAAAATAACACGGATTAACCTCTGAAAGCAACAAGTCACACACACACCCAATCCGATCCCTCAAAGCCGCATCCAATAATTAATCCACAATCAAGAACTTAAGCACCCGAGGCTAATCCTTATCCCCCAAGCGACTAAATCATATCAATCAAATTAAGGTTCCTCTTTCTCACCTTATAGAGAATTTGGCGCACGGTTGCACCAGATCTGTGGGATCCTGGCTCGCCGGCGACTCGCCGGGGGACGTCGCCGGAACAGCGCTCACACCCTGGATAGAAGAGCAAGAGGGGCCTGAAGGCTCCTCACTGGATAACATCTGATGAACGCCTTCGCTGACCCCTCCAGATCTACTGCTTCTGCTGCTGCTACAGTCCGCACCAAGAACCCAAGAGCTCTGAAGCAATTGGGCCTGCTCTTATCCTTGCCCTCCAGCATAACAAGATGGTTGAGTACGCCTCGTGAAAGCAAGAAAGCTTTTGCTTCCTAGCTCAGCAGCTCATCCACCACCTGCAGACACAAACCAAGACCCATATTATTTCATGTCACGGCCACGAACCCCATCGGGCGAGCTCCCCCCGAGAGGATCACGTGGTGTCATTTCATGTAGAACAGAAGCTGCGCAAGAGAGATTGGAAGGAAGAGGAAGAGGGATAGGAGGAGCAAGAGCTAGCGGTTGCTGTCAGGTTAGTCCAAAGCACATGAAATATCATGACCACGACAGGCAAAGGCGACGAGGGACCGAATCGAGAGGAGGATTATTAGTGGGAGCTTATGCAGATCACGCGGCTATGGCGACGATTTGCGCAAAAAAAAAGAAAAAAAAAGAAACAGCAAGCAAGAAAGAACTAGGCAGGCATGAACAGTTGCTAAGCACCTAGTAGCTTGTATGGTAGTGCTTTCTTGATGGGGAAATAAATAGCAAAAGAAGGAAGAACGTAAAGACGGGGGGCTTAATCACCCAGAAACACGATGGGGAAACCAAGAAAAGAGATGATTTTTTTTCTCCTGCTTAATCTGGTCTAATGGAGGGGGATTTCTTTGGCCCTGGACCTGGAAGAAGCAGCAGCAGCAGCAGCCATGGGTGAGGCACCCAAGAGTGGATGACAGGGCAGCATAACCTGCACCAAATCTGAACAAAAGCATATGGCACGAAATCAAAGCCTCTTTTTTTTTGTGCATGTAGCCAAGGCCAACATACCCCCCTCTACTCATCAAGAGGAAGAAGAAGAAGAAAAAAAAACAGCCAAGATCCATCCATCCAGCACAACCAGCACGAGAAGATCTACGCCATGGCCGTTCTCCCCACAAGAAATCCCCCACCCCGAAGCAGAGAGAAGGAGAATCCCAGCAAGAACCACCAAGAAATCACAGCAAGAAAGAAACGCACCAAGAACACCAGAAAAAGGAAAAAAAAAAAGAAGTCCTCACCTTTCGATCCCCGACCCGCGCCGCCGCGGCGCAAGAGCCCCCATCTCCCTCCCCGCCGGCAGATCCACGCGGTGAGAGGGCCCGGAATCCGACGACCTCCGCGGCGAAGAGCAGCTTGATTTGGTGGGGAGGAGAGGACTGAGGAGAGCGGTTGCTGGAGAGGAGAAAGAAGAAGAATAGAGAGAGAGGGGAGAAAAAAAATGGGGGAGAGGCTACTGCCGATTTTGTTGGCTTCCCTCTCTTCCTCTCTATCTATCCATCCCAGCTTTCTCTCTCCTACTCCCACACAGCCATAAGAGAGATAGGAGCAAAGGAAAAAAATTAGCAAGAAATTAGTTGATTATATAAAAAAAAGAGAGAAGAGAGAGAGGGGGGGGGAAGAGGAGAAGGGGAGAGAAGGAAACACCAACCACTCACACATCAAAGGCATCTGGTTCTCCACCAAGGCAAAGGCAAGGAGGCCCTGTACCATTTAACAGCAACTCAAGAGAGAGAGACCTGGGAGAGAGAGTGAGCAGTGTGTTTTGCTTTTAGAGAGAGAGGGGATAGGAGAGGAAGGGTAGAAATAAAAGAGAAAATGAGGGGGTTTTTTTTTCTTTCTGGGACCTGTCGTATCCCACACCAACTCTGTTTCTTTTTCTCTGATCTCTCTCTTGCATCTTTCTTTGTTGTCTTGTTGAAGGGAGAGAGAGATATATTTATAGAGCTTTGCCCCTGTTGGTACGGGTATATTTCAGAAATGCCACTACAGTTTATTGCCTGTAGACCTCTCGGGGTTTTTTTTTTCCTTTCTTTACCGACGTACACAAAAACAAAACAAGGCTGTAGGTTCCACGCCCCTTGCAAGGATTGCAGTTATACCCTTGCTAGGTCACAAATTGCTTCTAGGTCCTATTTACTTTCAGTCAAGTCTTTTTTTTTCTATGAGCACGGTTGTTTTGGAATTGATTTGTATCCTTGTTGAATGTATATCCTGGTAGTCACTCATCAATTTATATCTATTTTATTTTTATTCGCGTTAAATGTGTATCCTAGTGTGTCACTTAATAGCTGGCATCCCTATATGTATCCTCGTTGAATGTGTATCCTATTGTGTCACTCAATAGCTGGCGTGCCTTCCATCTGTATCCTCCTTGAATGTGTATCTTAATGCGTCACTCCATAGCTGGAGTCCATTCCATCTGTATCTCCAGCCAAATACATATCCTAATGCGACACTCAATGGACGGCATCCCTTCCATCTGTATCTTCAGCCGAATTCATATCCTAATGCGTCACTCAATGGATGGCGTCCCTTCCATCTGTATCTCACGCCGAACGTGTTGTCCTAGCGCGTCACTTAGTAGTTGGTGTGCTTTCTATTTGTATCCTCGTCAAATGTGTATCTTAGTACGTCACTCAAAAGTTAATGTCCCTTCCATCTGTTTCTCCCGTTGAATGTGTATTCTAGTGCGTTACTCAATAGCTAGCATCCTTACTTGTATCCTCGTTGAATGTGCATCCTAATATGGCAATCAATAGCTGGCATCTCTTCCATCTGTAACCTCGTTGAATGTGTATCCTAATACGTCACTTAATAGTTGGTATCTCTTCCATCTGTATCCTCATTGAATGTGTATCCTAATACACCACTCAATAGTTGGCGTCCCTTCCATCTATATCTCCCGCCGAACACGTATCCTAATGCATCACTCAATAGCTGGCATCCATTCCATCTATATCCCCCGCGGAGTGTGTATCCTAGTTCATCACTCGATAGCTGGTGTACCTTCCATCTGTATCCTCGTAGAATGTGTATCCTAGTGCGTCACTCAATAGCTACCGTTCCTTCCATCGGTATCTCCCGTTAAATGTATCCTAGTGCATCATTCGATAGCTAGCGTCCTAGCTTCCATATGTATCCTTGTTGAATGTGTATCCTAGTGCATCATTCAATAACTAGTGTCCCTTCCGTCTCTATCCTCGTTGAATGTGTATCATAGTGCGTCACTTAATAGCTAGCATCCCTACCAACTGCATAGCCGTCAGATGTGTATCCTAGTGTGTTACTCAATAGTTGGTGTTCCTTCCATCTGTATCTCCCGTTGAATTTGTATGACAGTGCTTCACTCAATAGCTGGCGCGTCTTCCACCTGTATTCTCATCAATTATATACCCTAGTGTATCACTCAGTTAATTTTCATCTATATCTTTGTCGAATGTGTATCCCAGTATGCAACTCAACAGTTGGCATCCTTTCTATCTGTATCCTTGTCCGATGTGCATCCTTGTCCGTCACTCAATGACCAACATCATTTCTATCTATGTCTTCATTCAATGTGTATCCTAGTGCATCACTTAGTTGTTAATTGTTTCCATATGTTTTTGTGTCAAATGTATATCTTACTCGATGACTTGCATCACTTATGTTTGCATCCTCGCTAACCGTGTAACATTACAGTGTTACTCAACTATTTGTATGAAGTCATGTAATGTTGTTTGCGTGCTTACACGGTTACATATATTAGTTTTCATATCAACCATGTCTTCCACTTCAACAATGCGTCACTCAACAACTAGAACCATTGTAACACCCCCTAACACCCATGGTTAGATTTTTTTTTCCAAAAGAAAGCTATCCTCTATTACAAACCTTTTGAGTCATCATTTCCATATGTATCCTTGTCTGATGTGCATCTTTGTGCGTCACTCAACTACCAACATCCTTCCCATCTATATCTCATTGAATGTTTATCATATTGCGTCACTCGATGGTTGGCGTCATCTCCATATGCATCCTCGTCAAATGTATATCTTAGTGCATGACTCGATGACTTGCATCACTTCTATCTACATCATTGCAGACCGTGCAACATATCACACTACTCAACTATTGTCATGAAGACGTGCAATGTTGGTCTCCTGCTTCCATATATCAGTTTCTTTATCAACCATGTCTTCTAGTGTAACAACAAATCAAGTTATCGTCTGTTGCAGTTTGCAAACCTTATAGATCATTTGACATGTGCTATCATACAACATTTCCTTATGGGTCATTTGGCATGTCCTATCATACAACATTTAGGCACAAAAGCTATGCATATAGGCTCTTGTGATGTTAAGGACCATTTTATTTTTCTCCTAAAGGACCAAATGCTTGTATATGTCATACATGATTTCACCCTACGTGATAACCTTCTCGGTTTTGAGAATCCCTTAGTTTTGTTGATATCCACTTGGTTTTTTGCAGTAATAACATGGTTACTATGGTAATTGCATAGGTAACCCCTCCCTTAAATGGCAAGGGAAAACCTGATCTCATGGTCGTGACCATGCTTTGATTTCCTCTAACCCAAGGACTCATTAGAACCCTAATGCGATAGGTGAACTTAAGTCCTAACTGTATAGGTTGAAGAAAACAAGGAAACATAAGAAACGAAGGACAATCTTACCAGAGCATGAACAACGAGTTGAGTGTAAGGTAGAAATCTGACCGACTTAAAGCTAATAATGTAAAGTAAATCCTATTTGAATCATTTCAACATCCATTGATTTTGATTGCGAGGTAATTATATAATTGATGAAGAATTTGTTTTAGGCAAATTCTCCATGCATGTTGAGGACATTGATGACACATTCATTTTCATTTTAGAAGAGCATATATATTTTACTCTATATTTTTTACTGTTAATGTCTTTAATCATTGATTAGACCACATTCAAATTAAATATATCAATTGATATATGTACTTCCCCAACAATCATTGTACGTGCACATAAGAGGAACTACTAATGTTGTCAAGTCGACAAGTACTATATACAATCGTTAACTAAGAATCGATGCGTTTGATAAAAGAATTTGTACCTTCTTCGTTCCGAACAATCTATAAATTGAACATGAAACTACACCACATAGGCTCCATTCGTTTCCACTTAAAAAAGTGGATTAAGTTTTGGATATTCGTGGCATGTTTTTCAAATTGCTAAACGGTGTGTTTCATGCGAAAACTTTCTATATGAAAGTTGTTCTAAAATATCAGATTAATCCATTTTTCAAGTTTGCAATAATTAAAACTCAATTAATCACACATTATTACCACATCGTTTTGCGTGAAACACTTAATCTTTATCTTCATCTTCAGAAGATTCAAACACCACCATACTTTGTCCAAATCCACACTAAGGTTTATATGGATTGAGACTTATGTTGTGTTTTATACTACTATAATAAAACTGTAATAACCTATTTAGGCAAGGGCTTCTTTGCAAAAACTACACAAAAGCACAAGAGACAGTACATGCATGAATCTCAGGCCCAAAACACTTGCAGTATGTTTAATCTTAAACCTGTTGAATTAAGCTGTCCCAAACTCCCAATGGCTGGCCCCCCTTGCTTGGAAAATCGTAGCATCGAGAATGGCTGAGGACAAACACCCAGGTACCCGTAGCACTAGCACCCTCTTCCTCACACACACCAATGGCCTATCTCGAATTAAGAAAAGCTGCTACACAGTCCCCACAGGGATTACTACTCGGTAAACACACAAGATTTCCCCCAAGAATAAAACCGAGTTCTTTTGGGATGGGAGGATCTGCTTGTTTTTATCCCTTTGATTATTATAGGGCCCTAATTTTTCAAATTAATGCCGAATAATACTCCTATTTTCAAGATGTTTTTATATATATTGTACTGGAGTCATGGACACCTCCTAAATAATTCATACAGTGGGGAATAGAGGGGGTGGGGTCCCCTACCCTGAGCAGCACTGGCGAGAAGATGATGGGGAATCAACCTCTCCGTGGTCCCCTTGAATGTTACCAAAGCCTTTTTTTTTTCCTTTTTCTCTCTTTTTTTTCTCGTTTGTGGTGGTTAATCAATTCCAGTTTGACAAACCTCATTGGAATAGTGTATTAGTTCTGTTTTGTCCCCCAACATTATTTGATGAACAAAATACTAGCAGTACTGTACTTTTGGGTGTATGTATATCATATATGTATTACACGGTTTGTTTGGGTAGAAATTAATTATAGTCATAGGTGGGCACCATAATTAAATTATGATGATCCTTGTAGTCGTGTTAGCTGGTCAAAGTATGAGATTAACAACGAAGAAACTTGCATGCAGAGCGTACTTTTTTTAAGTAGCTAATTATAAGTTTCACATTTTGAAAATTGAATTCCCTGAAATAAGCATACTACGTACTACTATATAGCTAGATCACTAGCTTATCACTATGACAAAAAAAAGCACTTTTTTGAGGACTTTGTTCAAACATTCCCAGCAATTCTAAGAGAAAACAAAAAAAATGTATCACAAATTACAAATATAGTACTAAATTTATCGTTAAACTATAGATTTAGATTTAATATATTGTATTACAAAACTACAGATTTAGTAATAAAATTACATATTTTAGAATTAATATCCATAGCACTACTCTTTTCTTTAAAGTTAAAAGACTTCGTGAAATGTTGAATAAGTGGCGATATATGTGTAGTTTTGTGATAGACGTCGTTAAATCTATAGTTTTGATAGATTAATTAATCAAAATATCCTTAGTTTTATACTTCCTCCGTTTCACAATGTAAGTCATTCTAGTATTTTCCACATTCATATTGATGTTAATGAATCTAGACATATATATCTATCTAGATTCATTAACATCAATATGAATGCGGGAAATGCTAGAATGACTTACATTATGAAACGGAGGGAGTAAAATTTACTCATAAAATTATGTTGAGACATGACTACATGAATCAGCTTTGACAGACCGATCCGAACCCGGCCTATTTTTTTCCCCAATGAGCTTGAAGTTAAAAAAAATGCCAAGTAATAATCAAGTGTACCAAAGTATGGCTAAAATATCTTTTTTTAGAATAATAATAATGTTTTTGTTAAAAACAAGCTTAGACGCAAAATGTGACATCCTGACCCAATTAGAATGTAGCATGCGTGGTACATGACTACCGTGTTAGTACCGATTATTAGTTAAGCAAAGCAAAACTAACTTATGAAACATTATCCCTCCAACTATACCACTTTCGGGTTAATCCTTATACCGAGAATACAATTGTAAGTGAGATGTCACGTGGACCTACCCATTGGATGGTTGGGTTAATTATGCGGTTATAGAGAACAGGCTGCTAAAAAGAAGAGAGTTCTTTTCAAACCCTGGGCCGAGCCAGGGTAGGGCTTGACCAAGGACAGTCTTTTCTAGCCCGGCCCAGCCTGACCCGGCCTCTGAACATAGTCACTCGATCAACTCATCCTCAGCTTCCATCCGGTTCACCTCGCCCGCCGATTGGCCGGAGTCGCCGGCATACACATGTGGCAGGCATATGCAGCGCTGGAAAACGATCGATCACGACCGAATCGCTCCATAATTTCACCGACGACGACGACGACGACCGACTCCGGGCTCACGTCGGCGCAGGCCGACGGCGGCCGGCCGGCGACTCTCGGGTGAGCGAGAAACGCGTCGATCTCACGTTTGTTTCTTCCGTTCTTGGCACTACATGGAACTGGAGAAATTAATCAGAGATTCAGAGATCGATCGATGATATGACCACCACACCGTACGTTTGCTGCATGCATTCATGCCTGCCTGCCCCCTCGAGCATGCAATCAAATTACGCCAGTTATAAATTAGGGTGTGTTTAGTTCACACCAAAATTAAAAGTTTAGTTGAAATTGAAACGATGTGATGGAAAAGTTTGAAAGTTTATGTGCGTAGAAAAGTTTTGATGTGATAAAAAAGTTAAAAGTTTGAAGAAAAAATTTAGAACTAAACAAGACCTTATAATAACACGCTGTATATATATACTCCTATATCGCAGTGTCCTGCATTCAATTTAATTCCTACCTCTACTCCACTTCTGTACACTACTAGTCCTCTCCTTTTCGATCATTTCATGCGACATGCTGCCTCCCTCTCCTAATATAAGAGATTTTGATATTTTACTTGTACTGTTTGATCATTCGTCTTATTTAAAAAATTAAAATTATTGCTTTTTTACTTACTTCATTATTCAAAGTATTTTAAGCACAACTTTTCGTTTTTTATATTTGCACAAATTTTTTAAATAAGATGAGTGGTTAAACCGTACAAATAAAATATCAAAATCTCTTATATTATTATGAGATGGAGGGAGTATCTCTCTGAGAAAACTTGGCCGCTTGTGCAGGGTCGGAGGGGCCCAAATCCTGTGTACGAGATGACCACTGAGGCACCCAGTACTGAGTGTCACACTGTCACTACGGTTGTTCGTTCATCCCAGACATGAAACGGGAGAAGAATTGAAGAAAAGAGAACCACGCACACCATTCGCCCGACCGGGCTGGGCTCCTCACAAGTCACAATTCACAACACTCACAATATATATGGCCAACTCATTTCCTAGCTGTGATGATGCGAATTCAGAAATCAGAAGTTTTTATTGGCCGGGTAATTAAACAATAATGAAATTAATTAAGGGCGCACTTGCAGGTGTGTGAGCGTAGTGTGCGTGTACCGTAGCGCGTGCGCGCGTCTTCCGTGTGATGAAAAAAAAACTAAAAGTTAAAAGAAGAAAAATGACTATTTCGATTGACCATATTTGAGCTTGCACATGTACCTGTGTTTACGTCCGGCCGGTACGCGTTTGCATCGACGTGACTTTGTTGGCACGTACCCTCCGTCTCAAAATATAACAAATTTTTAATCTTTAATATTTGTCCTAAAATATAACAACTTCTCCACCAACATTCTCTTTTCAGCCAATCACAATCATCCACCATTCGTTTTTTCCACCTAACTTCACTACTCATCCAATTACAACACTCCACCACTCACTTCTATCTATTTTTTTAATAACCGTGTTTAACATTAAAACTATTTATATTCTAGGACGGAAGGAGTATGTAAGTATATATGGAGGTACGTGTACGTACGTATACGTGCACACGTGTAGTAGTGTGTGCGACTTTCTTGCTGATGAGAAGAGATATATATTGTCTAGATGCAGAAGCGAGACTCCACATGCATGTATTTGATTGGATCGGAAGGAGAATATATAGTGGGCATACGTACGATCAAGATCCCTGACGTACGTCACATTGATTTGTTAGTCGGAACTAATTATAACCTATATCGATTTTAAGTTGCAGTTTATATATATACTCCCTGATCTGTTCCGCTTTACTTAATCGTGTTAACCAGTTTAATTATATATTAGTTCTCAAAAAAATTAATTTTATATTTGACTAGTAAAAGCTTTTAAATTGCAATGTTATATATAAGTGTAGTTTTAGTAATTCACTTGATCTTTTTATACTATTTTGTTTTTCTTCTCGTTTTAGCCATTGAATGAATAACATTTTCTCCTTGTTTCTCTCCGTATTATTGAAGGGTATAGTACATAGTGTTTTTTAAGTAAATTTTATAAAACTTACACAAAGCTGCACAAAACCACATGTATGGATTTTGGCATGTGGCACATAGCCCTAGGAATAATTATGGTTCTGAATTTTTTTAAAAAAGCCACACTATTAATTATTTTAACTTCGATCTATCACACTTTTGAGTTTTACAATCGCATCTTAAATTTACGATAATTTTATCTATCATATAAATGTTACATCCGTTTTTCCAAATTTTGAAATAGAAGCATGTCAAAATAGTTAACATTGTGGTTTTGTGAAACTTTAGGACCATATAATACTTAGATTATGTGTCACGTGCCAAAATTCCTGTGATTTTGTGTAACTTGTATCATAACAAGCGAGCTTGTATATATTTACTTGTTTTAAGATAATGGATTAAATAACCCATTCTCTACATTTAAGAGCACCCGCAATGGTAATGTAAGATGATCTCTATAAAACATGTACATCTCAGCAATAGACTAGATTAATAGTAAACCACCTCAATAGTATGTCTATATGGGTATCTATAGCTCTCTCATCCATTGCCTCGTTTTTCTCTATAGACTATCTCCAGGTTAGTAGATAGCTTTACTCTCTCTCTTCATTTAATCTCTTCCAAGTAGGAAAATATGCTGACATAGATCTCTTATAGAGAGCCTATAGATAATCATTGCGGGTGCCTAAAAGGATGTACCCAGTCATAGTACATGGTCTTTTAACCTCTTGCTTAATACTCCTATGTCAGTATGCCTTCAAACTAGTTAAGATTGTACTCTTTCAGTGATGGAGGGAGAGTAGGTTTTGCGACTGATTTAAAACTTTTAAACTTAGTTTAAAAACTAATTTAGGAATTTTCCATTCATCGTGTAATCTTAACCCTTTAGGTATAGCTACAAATATAATTATGAAAGTTTCATTTTAAGTTATTATTCTTTAATTCATTTACGTGCTTTTGGGATTATAAAGAGCAGCAGTAAAAGTGCCTTCTTTGAACATTCATAATTCATATTTACATCGATCTGAGTCGAAGAATTCTTGTTTCTCTTTGTTTTTACTTTTCTCTATGGGCCGATGGGACAAATTAATTAGTTACTAGTACCTCCTTTTGTTAATGAATAACACCGTTAATTTTTGACATGTCGATTGATCATTGTTTTATAGAAAAGTTATGTAAAAATATAAATCATGCTTAAAACTCGTTCCTTCAAAGATAAAATTAATCAAAGCAAAATAAATAATATTTGAATAAGATTGATATTTAAATATCATGTTAAAAGTTAACGGTGTTACGTCAGATTACATAATTTTATTGGACGGGTGAGAGAGCGCATAGAAGTAATGCACACCAGAAATGATCAAGGCGAAGTAAAGTAGGATCGTACAATATCGCGATATTAGATTAGATTAATTAGAGTATGACTCGAGACTTGCATCGTCGACTAATTAACTTATCTTTTTTTTTCTCTCTCTTCGATTCTGCCTAGCTAGCGATGCTGGATGCATCCCCCACACGGCCGGTCTGCATATCATAATGCAGGAGTAATACATTTAGTCATGTCATGGTGTAGGGTCATAGATAAAATGGATGTATTATAGTTTAATCACGCAGAAGCATCACGCCAACCCACTAACTCCGATTGTTTAATTAAATCCTGGCTTAGCTAGGGAGCTCGGCGAAAGCGAAAGATGGATCGGGCACGATTAAAAACTTGATGGATCGTGCACCTTCCGTAGAGAAACTAGCTTGACAGGGTACAGCCCTAATTAATACTCCCTCCATTCCAAATTAATCTACATATTTAATAGGTACATCAAAACTAAGAAAAACTAATAACTATCTTATACTATATTTACTCTAGCTAGAGGCGGATCCAGGAACAAAAATTTGGAGGGGCTCAATTACACAGTTTCTTCTACATCCAGCCATCTAGGGACATTTAGTTTATCATTCATGGTGAAAAAATTGAAGGGGGTGCTTCGGGGGTATCCATGGGTCTTGTGGGTGTAGGGGGGACTCAAGTCCCCCCTGCACACACGTTGGATCCGCCCCTGACTCTAGCAACAAACTCGATGCATGCACCATCCCCACTATTTCCTAGCCAATAGCAAATCAAGATATTGCATGTGGGTTATAAATACTTGTGTGCATAGATGCATGCATCAATGTCCATTTACTCCAATGTACAAATAACGAATAGACTTAATGAATAAACATAAATATGTAGATCATTTAGGAATAACCTAACAAAAACTATATGGGATTAATTTGGAATGGAGGGAGTACTACTAGCAATTACTCCTAATTGCTTGATGTGTGTATAGGGTAGACGGGTTAATTTGTTAGTTTAACTACTATAATTAAATTATATTATTCTTTCAATAAAAACTACGCTAATATATATCCTTTTCTCTCAAAATACAGTACAAATACAAACACTCGTGTATATACACACACGTACACTCACCCACCCTGTAAACACGCACACACATACACTCTACCGCGCGCGCTCGCATTAAATCGTTATAAATCTAAGCACCCGTGCTCTACCCTTATAAGCACATACGAAGTCATCAGTCAGTCATAAATATAAGTTGAGACATGAACTTGGATGGGCCATAAATGCAAACACAAATATTAAATGGTATGAGACTTGAACTCAAATCAACAAGTCCATCACAGGAGACCTTATCAGCTGAGTTAATCCCAGTTCGCAATTAACCATATATTTTTTAAGACTGTTCTTTAGCTGCACTCGATAACTGCAACAAAGAACTTCACAAGCTAGAGCTGGAGGTGGTTTGCTTGCAGATTTATGCCATATATGACGCTGTTACTTGATGACTACTCGTTTTATTAAAAAAAGTTAAGTAAATATCATTTCTTTTGTTGTGGTTTGATTTATCACTAAATAAAATTTAAGCATTACTTATATTTTTAAGATTTACATAAAATTTTTGAATAAAACGAATAGTCAAAGGTTCTAACAAAAGTCAATGATATCATATACTCCCTCCATACTCGTAAAGTAAGTCGTTTAGGACAATGTTTAAGTCAAACCTTGGGAATATAAATCATGAATAACTCTCAAGTTGTTGAGTTTGAAAATATAAAAATTATATGAATAGATTTGTCTTGAAAAATACTTTCATAAAAATATACATATATCACTTTTCAATAAATATTTTTATAGAAATAAGAAGTTAAAGTTGTGTTTTGAAGACCGTGTCGCTGTCTTAAATGACTTTCTTTACGAGTACGCAGGGAGTATTAAAAACAGAAGTAGTATATATATCAGTGGGTTATAGTCCATATCTTTCAAGGAAGAAAAAAAGAATTCCTCTGGTGAAGTATTTTTGTATTTCAACCCATGGAGTGCAATGGATTAATTGTCGTCGATTTCAACCCTGCATCAAATGATATATGTGGACACAAGTGCGCGCTAGCCGATTATATTATTTTACAATAACGCTAATCATCAACTCGGTCCTCACTGCACGAGATAATATTGTTATTGATAGTATAAATTTTAATTTAATGATATTAAATACATCGTTCTAAGTTTATATAACAGATTATATTAAATGTAGAGTCCATATCAATACAAATCCCAAAATATTAATTGTTATTTTCACAATTAAATTAATTCAATATAGCTACTTATAGCGTTTAAATTTTGTCTTGAAATATATAAAATCCTTTACCTACATTTTTTATCTTTGATAAAAAAACAATCATTTTTTATTTAATTTCTTCTCACCCGCTTTCATCTCAATCAGTCATAATCATCCATCATTTAATTTTGTTTCTCTTCTTAATTAAAAAAGAAACTTTATGAGTGCTTATATTTTTTAACTGGGAGTACATTAATAGACTGTTTGCTTGGAAGGCATCTTGTGCCACATCGTCCATCGTACGAGTTGAGTAAATGTTACTACGGAGCGTAGTACTGGCTAATATCGCATTCTATATTAGGTAGCTACATTTTAGAACGGAAAAAGTAGTAGATTGTAATCTCCACAGATAAATACTAGCACGGTACATTTTCTAGGGAGAAGAAAAAAGAATCTCATAACATTTGTAGCAAGATCTAGTCAAAAAAAAAACATTTGTAGCAAGAGGAATAATGCATTACACAAGCATAATAGTAGCATTTGTACTAAACGGACCATTGCGTTTGTACTGAAATTATTGATCTGTGGAATTAACTACTCGACTGTTCGATCGTTGTCATATCCCTGAACACATCACATGTCTTTCCATATGCTGAAAAAAATATCATGTCCTTGCTTACTGTACAAATAGGCCTGACAAAGTTGCTCTGAAGAAACGCACGGCAAATCATATATCTCATGGATTGTCTCAAGCTCTGCTGCTGTGCTACCAAACCAATACACTTCACAAGTACTCCTTCCGTTCTATAAAAAAATTAACATATTCTTGTATAATAAATTTAGATATATATCTATCCAGATTCGTTGTACTATAATACATCACATCCAGTCTTAGATTTTTTTTTTTACAGATGGAGTACGGATGTATGGACAATACAGCAGCGCCAGTGCAGGCTACTGCTCCCCTCGTTGAAAAATGCAATAGATTGTTGACAAATACACTCCCATAAGATGTGCATATAGAATAATTAGTAAGTATTTTTCCGTACTATGTCCCTATTTGTTTTGTCTCTCTTGTACAATGCATTTGCTTGTTAATAAACACCGCACAATAAATTCCCTCATTCAAATTCAACTGAACTATTCTAGTAGAACACTTAAAGAATAGAACTACTCCATTCATTCAATAATATAAGAGATTATTGAGGTATATGACACGTTCTAAAACTATGAATCTGGATAGACTCCCTGACCAGATTCGTAGTACTAGAATGTATCACATCCCTCCAAAATCTTTTATATTATAGGACGGAAGGGAGTACTAGCTATCTCTCTCTCAAAATCAAAAGCAGTTGATTTATAGCATAATTTATATATATATAACTGTTGTTTTTTTTATACTCTTACCTGTCTTTGGCACATAAATCAAAGAAGTATTGAATGAGTTTTATCTCTTTAAGATGTACCCTTACCTACTCGGACATGGATCCTCTGCAGTACTGCACCTGTCAGCGGCTGCTACTCCAGCTGCAGTACTGCAGACAATCCACAATGTACCTATCCACTGGACGATAACCCCTCCATTTCAATCTACTTATGAGTACCCCTCTGTCCCCAAAAAGTTCAATTCGTAGCTAGAGTTTGTCTTTTTTTTAAGACCTAGTGGTATTGTTTTAGCAAGTCTCTCACTAAATTAGAACGTGTAACAAATTATATCACTACTTTCATTGATTACATCATAATCGTTTTTTTTTTCAAAGCATGTATTAAAATTACTTGCAAGGAGTGCATTGATAAAAGGTATAAACGGAAAATATCTATAAAAATGCTTTGGAATGTTAGAATGAGAAGTATTTTAATAAATAAATACTTCCATTCCATTTTAAAATATAAGGAATTTTGCTCATATGGATGGCAAATAAATTGAAATGGAGGGAGTACTAATTCTCCCCCCCCCCCCCCCCTCACTATTTCTCAAAGATTTAAATTCACTAGGCTAATGCGGCCAAAACATTTCCACATGTTAGGATTTTTTTTTAAAGAAAAAAGCTGGCACTAGAAAATAGGCCGTGGGGTATTGGGGTGTACACAGAAAAAAAATAAAAGACTTCTAAATGTGAGGGAATGGTCCAGCTGCAATGAATTGCAACTCTGAAAGGTCGTCCTCGCCCAACCCAAATCTTGCCTCCTCTTTCATGGCTTGCATAGCAATAGAGGAGGGCCACCTTTTCTTCTCTTTCTTTCCTTGATTTTCGTCCCAAAAATCCATTGCTTCTTCTTCTTCTTTGGTGCCCATTCATGGCGATTCTGGCCTAGGAATAAATCCCCAATCCGGGTATTAAGTCCAAATCCCATTGCGGCCATGGATGTGGATGTGTAACCACATCCACCACCCCGGCCTCTCCTCCCATATTTTTCTTCTACTACTACTATAGGAAGCATGGGCTCAAACATCGTCTCCCTCCCCCTACTGCTACCCAAGCTAATCAAATGGCTCCAAAGCTTGTGCCTTGTCTCATCAACTGTACACTGCTAGCTGGTCCATGGCCAAGGCCAACTCGAGATGATATGCTTGTAGCAATGCCTTATTATTATTTTTTTAATAATGAATGACTAATTAGTTTTTCTATATAATGAATGCATGATTAATTAAGATGTACCACTCCATCCACAAATATAACTTGTCCATGTTTTATAACCAAAATTGTTGTTTTACTGATATATCTAATGGTATAAGCAAAATTCTATTTTATAATTTAATGGTTTGTATCTTTTATACTACCACTTCGATCAACTAGTATCAAAATAGTTTTTTTTTTCACCGATAGTACAACCCAAAATCAATGGTTGAGATTTCACACTTTTACCGGTGATAATACAAGCAATACTTAGTAGAGATCACTGTAAATGTATTCGAGTCAAAAGGTCCAGATTCATAATAAAGAAAATCTTTATATTTATAGATGGAGGTAGTATATAAGTAAAGTTTAACCTTTGAAATTGTTGCTGAATTGTTATCGCCATTCCAAAATGGTCATGTATCATATTCGTGTTACATCTCGCTGTTGATACTTGATCTTTTTTTGTTGTTGAGAGCAATTATCTAAGCCACTTCGATCCTCAGATTCTGAATTGAACTGCCACTTCGACACTCTTTGAGGATTAATTCTGGATGCATATGGTAAGCTAGCTCCATTGGTGACATCCACTAGGGGTTTGGGGATCTTTTATCTGCCGCAGCTTCTCTCAGAATTAGAAGCTTCCCCAAACAGTACAACTTTTGATCTAGATTCTAAAAAGTTATAGCTATAGAATCTAGAAAATGAAGAAGTCAAAAGCTGAAAAATCCAGCTTTTCCAGATTCTTAGAAACTAGCTACCAACTCACAGCTTTTCGGAATCTTAAGCTCTCCAAAACAGGCCTTAGGACGTACTGAAAAGACTGCCTTAAGTGTTCACAAACAAAGGGTGTGTTTAGTTCACGCCAAAATTGTAAGTTTGGTTGAAATTAGAATAATGTGACGGAAAAATTAGAAGTTTGTGTGTGTAGGAAAGTTTTGATGTGATGAAAAAGTTGAAAGTTTGAAGAAAAAATTTGTAACTAAACTCGGCCAAAGTGTTTTTTTTTTCTCAATAGGAAGCCCGGTCTGGTCCTCTACAGTGAGCCCGGCAGGTTCTGAGAATTCAGACTTCAGGGATGCATGGAGAGGCATGGAGCTGTTCACAGTACATGCACCGATGGCCGATCTCAGAGTATCAATCAGACCATGCACGCATCAACGCTGCAAAAGTGTAGTAGCGCCGACTAATTAATCGTACAGAAACCCTACGGAAATGTCACGAGAAGGTCGCTGATCAAAGTGCACAAATAATTCATTCTTTTCTGAATTTCCTGCTGGTCTTATTGGGGAAAATTTTTGGATTTAATTATCACATCGGATATACGGATACATATTTAAAGTATTAAACATAGTGTAATAACAAAACAAATTACAGATTCAACCAGAAAACCGCGAGACAAATTTATTAAGCCTAATTAATATATCATTAGCAAATGTTTACTGTAGCATCACATTTATCAAATCATGATGCAATTAGGTTTAAAAGATTCATCTCATAATTTACACGTAGATTTTGTAATTGGTTTTTTTTTATATTTAATACTTTATGTATGTATGCAAGCATTCGATATGATGGGTAAAAAGTTTTTTAAAAAAACTAAACAAGGCCTTAAGTGCTTTGACGAAACCTACTTGTTTAGGTTTAAGTGGCAAACATAATAGTCGCCATCCCTACGTCATAGGGGTTTGAAAAGAGAGACTCTCCGCTCGACAAAAGCCACGTATAAGTCATAAAGCTTATTAGTGATAAACATATTTTATGAATAAAAAAATCATATACGTGTTTTTAAATGACTAGAAACTAATTTAAAAAAGAAACCACGATAAAAAAAATTGAAATCGATATCAAAATTAAGTTTTAAATCGATATCAAAACCTCGTCTTTTCGCTTATGCTTATCAGCCAAAATTTAAAATTTCAACATTAAATTTAGAGCTGATTCTGAGATTTTTTTTCATCAAAGTTAATTTTTCAGCCTTTGCTTTTGGATTGCTAAAAACACGTACATAAATGTTTTATTCACAAATTACTTTTTATTTATAAATATGCCGTTTGGCTCATTCCACGCCGTGAATAGCGAACGGATCCACCTTTCTCTGCTGCGAGCAATGTATATGCGTGTGTATCCAAATAGCTTTTTTTTTGTTGCCTCCTTTTCTGAAAGGCGAAGGGAACGAAACGGACACGCGAGGACAGGGACGCACGGACAGACACACCCGGGCCGGCCAGGCCGAGGCGAGGCGCCCCACAGCTTCGGCTAGCACACAGCACTTGTGGCGCTTGACAACACACGGCCCACACCCCCCACCTCCTCGACTGTTTCTGCTTCTGTTTACTCCGACGAATCGCAACATCGATCTCGTCTCGCGTAGCGTCAGCTGAGCTGCTCGTGTAGTAATTTCGAGTCGGATCCGTGGAAACGAATGATGAATTTTTTTTTTCGTGGTACGATATGCGATGCGACCAGATCGGTCCACTGCTGTCGCTTCCTCCCTGTTCCTACGCACCGGAGGAGCGAGACCCCGCATCACCCGTCTGTTTACTGGTGTGTAAGATGTAAGAGCCCCATCGGTTGGCCTAATAAATCAAAGAAAAAAACCTAAAGTTTAAATTTTCAAATTTGATTTTAAGATATATTTAATGTAAATTTTTTAGCGTTGGCTTTTAAGTGGCTACAAATAAATATGTAAAAGTTCTAAGTATAAACTAATTTTAATTCGTTAATAAGCCGTTTTGATTTATTAGGAAATATGAACAACCGATGAGACTTTAAGTTGTAATTTAAATTTTAATTCCATAGTTAGTTTTGTTTTCCTCGTACTCCCTCCATCCCATAATATAAGACGTGCACAAATTTCAAGATTCAACATTTAAAACATTTGACTAACACTTAGTATAATATAAAATAAATTTTATTTGTTAAAAATTATATCATTAGATTGATATTTAAATTTACTTTCATATGGTTATAATTTTGTTGCTGCAAATCTTATAGGATATGAGAAATTATAAGTAAAAGATTATTCTTAGAAACCGTAACAATTTTGACCGTGCTTTATATTATAGGATAGAGGGAGTAGTATATTATTTTTTTTATTACCTTTCGAGACACTGATAACACAACTATTAAAGTTTACTCCACCTGTCCTAAAAACACTCAACCGAAGTGGATGTGACTTCTTCTGTAACAATGAATCTGGACTAACCTTTGTAGGTTGAGTTTATTTTTTCAGAGGGAGTAGGTTATAAATTATATTTTCTTAGGTTTTTTTACTGTTTATCTGTTGAGAGCTTAACATAATTTATATGTAAAACTTTGTTTTTAGCGTTTAAAAGGGCTAAAACCAAGAATACACTGGGGAAGCAACTCTAAAATTAATTAAAATTAAGTTTTAAAATTAAAATTTAAGTTATGACCGGTAAGCCATCAAATAGACGGCGAGAAGCACAGTATTCTGGCGCGCGCGTGCCCGTGTGTCACGGTATTACTAGTGAGAAACGCTGAATGTTTTTCTTCTTTTTTCAGCGGGTGAAATTATTCAAACATCGTGAAAAAATCTGAACGCTTTTCAGGGTGACCTACTAGTTAGAAATCAGGTGACGTTGGTAAAAGAATTCTGAACTTTAACCCGAGTTTCAAGGTCGTCCGTTCGCGCAAGAATTTTTCTTCTTTTCTTCTTTTTTTTTTTTTTTGCCGACTTGTGCGGCCGCGAGACATTGCCGGACGACGAGGCAGCCGGTGGTGGCCGTCCACAGTCGCCGCCCGCGCGACGTGTGGCATGTACTCGCCACGACGAGACGAGCGGCAGGGGCGCACGAGATTTGGCCGTGCGTTGCTCTGCTTTGTTTGACTGTTCCGATGTCGGAGCCGATGAGATATTTTTCTTCCCAGTACGGCTATACGAACGATTTAGGTGGCGTTTGCAAGATGAGGATAAGGATAAATATTAAGTTTTACGTAAAATGGGGTGGTAATAACGTGTGATTAATTGAGTTTTAATTATTATAAATTTGAAAAATCGATTAATCTGATATTTTAGAACAACTTTCATATAGAAAGTTTCCGCACGAAACACACCGTTTAGCAGCTTGAAAAGTGTGCCATGAGTATCTAAAATTTTATCTAATTTTTGTTGGAGAAAAGAACATGGGCCTTAATTGTATAATTCATACCATCGTTGATCAGATTCAGTTGTAAGTGAGTTCGGATAATTGGGATGTATTGTATAATTTTTTTTCTTTTTTTTCCCTCTCCCTATTCGTTGTGACATGTGAGGTGAGGTGAATGGAATTGCTGGGCGTGCAGTTCGGATGGCTGTTCAACGGTCCAGCCCAAATGTGACAGCGGGCGTTGGCCCAAGGTTAGGAAGCCCAATAGGAGAGAGAGAGAGTTTGGTGAACTAACTGGGCTGGGATCTCGTTTTGCCTATGCCGGCCCGGGGTACTCTAGATTGCAGATGAACATTTGAGTTTTTCTTTTTTTTCCAATTACAAGAAAACACACGCACACCACGGGTACGCAAAGGTAAAAAGATCTGTTTGGGTAGTTTAATTGGGTCTGTTCCACAGGCTGGCTGCGGCTGTGTGTGGCACTGTTGGTGCCGGCTGTGCCGCAGATCAGGCAGCCCAACACGCGCATTGCAGGTTGCAACGGTAGCTGCGCTGCGGCAACAAAACCAGAACGAATTGTGCCGTGTGCTCGCTGAAGTGCAGCCACAACGCTGCTGCAGCCCGGTTTATTTGTTCTTTTCTATCACATAGTTTGTATAATCATATCACCTAACTTTAATAGTGTAGATTGCTAATTTATCATATTATTATGGCTTTACCAAATTTTAGTAGGGAGAAAAACAAACCAAAAAGGAGTGGCGTCAATGGGCACGAAAAAAAATATCACAGTCTAACCAAAGCTAGCTGACTAGTAGTATTGCATAAACTCAAGTGCTCATCTGAAAAGCACCAGGCGATCAGATGCAGTTGTTGAAGAAAGAAAGTAAAAAAAGAAAAAAAAAAGAGAAAAGGCTGAAGCTAATTTAAGCATAGTCTAAGAGCAGCACTAATTGCAAAAATCAAACACTAAGAACAAGAACTGATCGTTATACTTATCATGGTAACATTAATTAATTAATTAATTAACCTAAGCATATGAATATAAAAGCTCCTAAAACTGCTCTTCTTTTTTTATTATTTATCTACAGTTGATTCCCCAGCGACACCCTGCTCATCGCCTGCTGATACACCGCCGCGCCGCGCCCCGCGCCGGCGACGGCGGCGGCGGGCCGCATCGCCTCCTGCTTCACCTCCGCCTTGGGGACCACCACCGCCTCCATGCCGCCGCCCTGGCGGTGCCTCAGCAGCGAGTGCACCGACGGCGGCGCCAGCATCGGGTACTTGAGCCCCTCCACCACGCCGCCGAGCCCCGCCACCGCCAGCGCCGACGCCGACGGCGGCGGGGGCGGGGGCGGCGGCAGGCCCCGCAGCGCCGGCGACGGCGCGTGGCCGAGCGAGTAGGGGAAGTTGCTCATCGGCGCGAGCGGGTCCCTCGGCGGCGGCGGCGGCAGGTGCAGGCCGAAGTGGGGCGGGAACGGCGCCGCGCCGCAGCCGCCGCCGAGCCTCATCAGGCTCTCCTGCACCGACGGCACCTCCGGCCTGCGCCCGCCGACGCCGACGCCGTGGGGCTGCGACGACGACCCCGCGCCGCCGCCGGGCGAAGCCGAGCCCGCCGGGTGGCCGCTGTTCCTCGCCGCGGGGACCTCGTGGTTGTGCTTCCCCTCGTACGTGGTGATCACCGACTTGAGGTCGTGCGACGCGCGCTCCACGTGCTTCCGCACCAGGCACCCCGGGTGCGTGCACTTGTAGTAGCTCCTGATCACGACGACGACGACGAGAGATCGATCAGCATCCATGGAGGAGGAGGAGCTCTGAGAAAATGGAGGAGAGGCTCGAGACGAACCTTGGGTTGGGGTTCCCCTTGACGACCTTCTGCCCGTACTTGCGCCAGCGGTAGCCGTCGTCGAGGATGTCCACCTCGCTCGTCGTCTGGATCACCACCCGCGGCTCGCGCACCGCCCTCGACGCCGTGCTCATGTCCATGGTGGCGCAGGAGTCCAGCTTCCTGAAGCATTCATTCATTTCACACGATTCAGACGATTTCGCGTGCAATGCCATGGAAGGAACAGAGAGGACAGTGATACTGATGGGTGTGCGACCTTCTCTTTCGCTCCAGCTCGTCGCTCTCGCCGTCGGCGGCGGCGGCGGCCAGGGGCAACACGTGCGTCGCCTTGTCATCCCTGTCCACCTCGTCGGACACCGCAGACGTGACGTCGACGCCCTCGGGGGATTCCCCCAGCTGCGCCGCCGCCGCGCCTTCATGGACCTGCATCGACGCCGTCGACTCGCAGAGCTCGCCGGGGACGGAGGGAGACGACGTCGCGTCCACCAGCCCCTCGCCGCCAACCACGCCGCCGTTGTGCCACTCCGCGCCCGCCTGTCCGGCGCCAACTGGGGTACTGCCGCCGCCGCCGTCGGGCGCGTGGTCGGCCTGCGCGTCGCCTGGCGGCAGCGGCGTCGTCGTCGTCGTCGCCGGCGACGGCGGCGGAGGATGGACGGGGGGGCGGCGGCTCGCCGCCGGCTTGGGGTGGTTGTGGGTGCCCTTGTAGATGATCTCCGTGACGTGGCCCTCGTGCGAGCGCTCCACCTTCTTCTTCACCGCGCAGCTGGCGTGCGTGCACTTGTAGTAGCTCCTCGGGTACTCGCTGTGCTTCACCTGCTTCTGCCCGTACTTCCTCCAGCTGTACCCGTCCTCCGCCACCGCCGCCGCGGCGGCGGCGACGACGGCGACCGCGGCCGCGCCGGAGGAGGAGTCAGCCTTCGCGTCGCCCTCCGCCGGCTGGCCCTCGCCGTCGCCGCCGTTGTCAGGTGCAGCGCGGCTCCGCTTGCCGCCGTTGAACTGCGGCTGCATCAGTTGGTTGGCTGCTGCTTCATCTTGTGCGGTTTGAATGCTAGTAGCTTCAGTCTTGACAGAAATCGGTAGCGACTGATGCTGGTTGTTGGGTAGAGATTTCTGCAGCCAAAACCAAAAAAAAATGGCATTATATGCTCACAAAATCTCTTCAGATACTACTACGTTAAGAACAAAAAATTTCAGGAAAGAAATTGCTGGTTCAGTCAGAATTCAGAAGTAACTTGGCCAATCAAGTCATTTTGAAACCTGAAAAACAGTTCAGTGACTAGGAGCTACCAGAATCAGTAGTAACAGGAAGAACAGGTACGAAGAGTATGAATAATTTTTCAGTTAACTCTGCTCACCGTCTTTTCTTCAGCTGCGTAGTGTGAGGATGCGAGATTCAGAGGCTTGAAAGAAAATGCACCAGATCCTTCTTCGATCCGAGGGGATTCAAATCTGATTGGATTGCTGTCGTTGGCACCACCAAGCATGTGCAGCTTCCCAGTGGTCGGCGAGGCCTGGCCCTGCAAAATCCCATACACAGAAAGCATTTTGTCCGGTCAGGTTAGTCCAAAGCTTCAGGGTTTGCATACTTTTGTGAACTTAATTTTAAAAGTATCACCAACGCATAACGTTGGGAAATGAGTTCAGTTGACCACCCTAAGACACTGCATTCTTAGAGTTCATTGATATATATGAATAAGAACACGATTAACGCCTAATTTTAATTTAGGCTTAGGTACATATACATTGGGACAGTGTTTAGCGCATAATGCTGGATTATTATGCATATGCATAATGCATCCACAGTGCAACTGTAGCGGTTCATTTGTCTGAAAGAAAAAAAATAAGTATCTTTAAAAACAAAGCAGCAAGTATGATGGAGGAAGTCTGAGCAGCAAGTACGAACTCCCGGAGAAGTCAAAAGTTCAGTAGAGTAAAGCAAACATTCTTGCCTGCCAGCTTAACATTACATGGACACAAAAAGCAATCGAATCTAACACTAAAACTTACTAACATTATATGCACACACAAACACAAGGTTCGGTGTGCTTATCAAGCTAGAAATCGTAACCACAGACCAAGTGATGAATTGATGATGGATACCATGGCATTGGAGAAGACCGGCGATTCCAGCAGAGTCGTCGGGCTCAGGCCGGGCGGGATCGTCACGTACGGCGACGGCGCCCCCGCCGACGACACGTCCGCCGCCGGCTGGTTGTACGGCACGCTGATCCTGGCGACGTTGCTGAACCCGCCTCTCGCCCTCCTGTCGGCGAGGCTGCCGCCGCCGCCGCCGCCGGAGCCGAACTTCTGGCCGAACTGCGGCGTCAGTGGCAGCGGCGAGCACCCGTCCTCCGGAGGCGGCGGCGTCGGCGGCGGCGAGCCAACGGCCACCGACAGGCCGTGCTTCTCGAACCCGCCTTCTCCCTCCAAGAGCTCCGGTGGCGGGAACGCGTCGGCGAGGAAGTTCTGCATCGGCATCGTCATCAGGTAATCCGCGCCTCGATGGTTGGAATCCTTCCACTCCTCCATCGCTATGTCTCCCTCCATCTCACCCTGTAAATAAATTAGTAGAAGTACAATGCAGGCTAAACAACACTGAGAAAATGACAATAAAAAAACAGAGAAGAAATTAATAGTGCTCCAATGCAGGCTTAACAACACTGAGAAAATGACAGTAAAAAAGAAGAATTCAGTTTCAGAGCTGATCCTTGTTCTTCACGAGGATTTCACAACAAAAGTGTTGTTTTTAAAAAAAATAAAACAGAGCCACCTTTTTTCGAAACAGAAGAAGGCCACAGGTTCCAGCAAAAAAAAAGAACTCCAAATTTCAATTTTGTTCGCCTCTGAACTCGATTCCAAAAACCTGAAACCGTGTCCACGAAGGTAAACGACAACACGCCAACATTCGAAAGGTTTAAGCCGGCACAGCCCTCCACAAAAGGGACACAGAAAACCGAAAGAGAGCCAAAGAAAAAAACAAAAAACAAAAGTTGTACTCCACTCCGTTCGTTCGATCCTACAACTACTCGTTCGCTGCCTCCAAGAATAGGAAAAGAGAAGGTTGGCCAATGGATGGACCCCTACAGGCTCGGAGCTCAAGGCTCGCAAGAACAACAAGAGACAACAACTTTCGTCAGAAACATTGTGATTTCGCGTCCGGGATTAAGGGGGGTGGTGGAAGAGCCCCTCACACGGAGAAGCAACATTACGAATTTACGATTTGGAAATTTCAATTTCAATCCGTTTCTTTTTGAGGTGGAAGCGATACGTGAACAGAAAATCCGAAAGGCGAAGATATCGAATCGGCGACGAGGAAGGGAAATGCTGGCACCTGAGAGGCATTCTGATTCGTTTTGACATGACGATCAGAGCAAAATTTCCTTCCTTTCTTGACGAAGAATTGTTTTCTTTTTCCTTTTGAGGAATCTCTGAACAAATAGAATGACGGGGACGAGAAGGCGGTCTTGGTTCAGAGGCAATGCATGCCACTGCCTGGATCAAAGAGATTCAAGAACAACCGCACATCGCAGAAATGAAAACAAAAAAAAAAATCCAACGACGCCACATTCTGAAACAGGGATGGGAGAGACCAATCCCCATAGCCCAAGAAATCCAGATCAAGAATAACCCACCAGATGGCAAACGGAACATAAACGATCAAGAACGCCATAGACCAACATGGGGGAGAAAGCCTGCATGTCCATGGAAATGGCAGTTGCATATGCAGAAACATTGGACAGAAATGCAGCACTGACCTCTCAAGAAACGGCAGTGGCGGCGACGAATCAAGATCGTCAGGCCAATGGCGACGGAATGAGATTCGCAAGGAGCCCAACAATGGCGGCGAGTCTCTCTCTCTCTCCCGATGGCTCTCAGTCCAACCCACCAAATGGGCAATGGCCAAAGAGACCAAAGCCGCAGCCGGAACAGAGCACAAGGATTCTTCAGAGACAAATGATGAGCTGCAGCCGCAGGGAGTCAGGAAAAGAAGGTTCCCCCTGCCATTATTACTCCTCTCTCTCCCTCTCCTCCCATTCTCTCTCCTCCCTTGGGTGCAATTCTTTTATGCTAGAGAGAGAAGATGATGGAGAAGAAACAGAAAGAGAGGAGAGAGAGAGAGGAAGGGGGGCGGTTTGACCGATATGGATGGGGGAATGTGCTGCAGGATTCGTTGGAGCTCTTGTGGTTTACGAGAGGAAGATGGCATGTTGTGCTGCCTGCGCGTTCCATCTGCATGGCCTTGCTTTTGCCTTGCCTTGCCTCTCTCGTTTAATTTTCTTTTGTCTTTGTTTTTGTTTGTTTTTGGTTTTGGGGGTGGGGGGGGGGGGTTTGGTTTCTTGAGTTTTGGTTTTGCTTGGTTGTCATGGAGCGGTTGGTGTTTTTCGAAATTAGGGGTTTTAATTGAGGTACGGGCTGTACTCTCAATCTTACGATGGAGGACGTGGGGGGAAAAGGTTTTCTATGCCGGTTTTAATGACTGAATTCTCCTGTGAATGTGGTCTGTTTGTTTGTCGCGGTATATACATGGACTGTGGAGTGTATATACTACTCCCTCCATCCCAAAATATTTGACGCCGTTGACCTTTTTAAACTTGTTTGACCGCTCGTTTTATTTAAAAACTTAAGTAGCAGTAGTATATTTAACAATGAATCAAATGATATGAAAAGATTTAATAATTACTTAAATTTTTTGAATAAGATGAACGGTCAAACATGTTTAAAAAAGTCAACAGCATCAAATATTTAGGGACGGAGGGAGTATATTTTTACTACTAATGACATATGGCTCTGCTTTGCAACGTGTTATGCTCGTATAACTAAGGGTTGGTTAAGTAGATGGGATCTACGGTGGTTACACTCACGAAAGGAGCGGATGGCCTTCTGCATATGGTGGGAAGGGGATGCGAGGAGAATAGTTGTGCTTCTAAAAGAGAATTAAATCCTGCACATGAATTTGAACAAACACATGTTTAGATTTATAGTTACAAAAAATTTTCTGTTACAGGGGAAATACAATTTTACATGGAGAGCCGATCGATGATGTTCTGTGAAAAAAAAGATATACATGAAACGCGGTAACGGTATTGTGCTGTGCCGGACGTTCTGTAAAATTTCTGCATGAAACGGTATTGGGTGAGAGACTTCGTTCTGTAGCTACTACGCATTCGTAGAAGTTGCTAGATAGCAGGAAAAGTAACGAACTCAAATTCGGTTAGGTTACAAAACAGAATAGTGGGTAACTAACTTTCAGTTTCTTTTGTATAATTAGAGCAAGTGTTTCCGCTTTCCCTAAAAACACGTTTTTACTCATAGTTTTGTTTTTTTTTTTACCAAAACTCAAGTTTTATTTTTGAAAATCGCAATATTTCAGGTGATTGACCTTCAGCCTTGAGTAGGAGATGCAACGAGAGATCGAAGAAAGAGGGTTGAGGTGAGAGCTGGGGCTTACCGTCTAGCAGCGATGACCGCAAGCTTCTCGATGATCCATTCATCTTCCCTATAACAGCGACACCCAAACTCCGACAGAGAATAAGAGGTTAGGTTTTCGGGGTTGTGACGTGGTAAAGAGGTGGGGGTGGGGGGGGAGGATGTGAGGGCGGGTTTAGTGTGACGGCCGAGGATACGGAAGTTCAGCACTGGACTGGGTTGGCAACGGGGGCAACATCAATGAAAGTAGTTAGGAGGCAGCAGCGGATACCACCAAATACGAGGAAGGAACGGTAGGGGGGGAGGGCTTTATGCCACATAAGTTGAAGGAGATGTGCTGAAATGAGGGAGGAAGTAGCACTACTAGAAAAAAGGTATTTGCTGACGGGCCAAATCCATCTTTCTAGGCGGATAGGCGTTCCACCTGCAAGCAAGGGCCTGCGAAAATAGATGATTTTCGTAGGCGGACAATATCTTCGTAGGCAGTAGATTCACCCGCCTGCAAAAAATATTTCAGCAAATAAAAAAAAGATGCAACGCCACCGCTGGCCACCCTCTCCGGCCGATGACAGCTCTCCTCCTCCGTCCACCGCTGCCTCGACAGGCATCGGCGCCATCGTCGTGGCAGTCATCATCGCCATCGGGAGAAGAGCCGCCGCGTCTCCTCCTCCATCCGTCGTCGCCCCCACATCATCGTCGCGGTAGTCGTCGTCGTTGCGGCAGTCGTCCTCGTCGTTGCGGCAGTCATCGTCGTCGTCAGGACAGGAGCTGTTGCCTTTCCTCCTCGTCGCCGCCTCCCCTCCCCTCTCCTCCCCTCCCCGGCGAGGAGGGGAGCCGACGGTGGATCCGCGCGCCCGGGGGAGCCAGCGAGGAGAGGAGGAGGCGGCAGATCCAGCGTCGCGATCGTCGTCGAGGAGGGAGCCGGCGATGAGGAGGGGAGGCGGCGGCGGATCCAGCGTCGCGGTCGTCATCGTCATCGAGGAGGGAGCCAGCAGAGTATTTCTACTGGAGAGAGACAGAGAGAGGAGGGGGAGGGAAATAAGTGGTGGAGGAGATGCTAAGATGAAACTTAGATATTTTTTGGTGGTATGATTTTTGCTAGCGAACCACATAAGGTTTTGTCTACAAAAATCACATTTTTTTCAGGCGGACCATTTAAGAGGTCCACCTGTGAAAATAAAAGGTATTTTTTTAAATGAACCTCTTAACTGGTCCGCCAGGAAAAATTGATTATCGCAGGCGGACAACGAGATTCACCCCAGTTTATATTTTTGTAGGCGTCTATTTGGCTCCGAGAGTCATATCCGCCTATGGCCGCCTAGGAAAACAAAAACCCCACGTCTGCAAAAATGCTTTTTCTAGTAGTGGAATCACATTCCTACAAAAAAGTTGCAGAATTTGTAATTTGTGGGTACCACTTTTTTTTTCAAAGTACTCACTCTGTTCATAATTAATCATCATACTAGATGGTAGGGATGAAAACGGAGCGGATAGTTTCCATCCGCTCCGGACAAAAATGGATACGAATACCATTCGGATCGGATAATTCTCAGATAGTTCGGATACGGATACGGTATTAAGGTTTCCGTCGGATACGGATAATAATTCGGATATCCGGTGAACAATGCTATTCGGATATCCGCAGAAGCCATGAGACATACCCCATTTCTTTCTAACTCTATAACCTTTAATATACCTTTATAAATTTTAATAGTAGTTTATCTCTTAACACTAGTCCATACTATTGTCGACGTTTGATGTCGCGATTCCGGTATTTGCATAGTATGGAGATCGTTGGTATTAGGATATACGCGAGACTGAGGTAAAAGAGACGGGGACGGGGATTTTTATACAGGTTCGGGCCCCTGAATTGTCAGGTAATAACCCTACATCCTGTTAGCCGAAGCCGGTATTACTCTTATTCACCATAATCACACCAGTATAATATTTGGGGTAGCCTATCTAACTGTTGTCGACATGGCGGTCTGAAGGTCTGACTCGTGTCGACAACAGGGTAGTCTTCCTCCTCGAATCTGTGCCCGGCAAGATCAGAGATAGTGCTTTCGTCTGTCCTAATAGTATTCGGAGACACTGTAGGGGACTAGCCGTGCTTATCCCTGAAGTCGATATCCGGCGTCTTGTCTTGGCGTATGTTGGCTTGTATGTTGATCTTGTGTATTGATCTATTGCTCCGTGTATGTTGATTATGGTGGTTGTTGATCGCGTGTCTCTTCCATGGTGGGTGTGTTGATTGTCCCCTCTCCTCCTAGGAGGTCTTGTATTTATACCCATAGGTGTCCCATTATCCAAGTAGAACTAGAGAAACCAATATGGATACAATCCGAGTAGTCCTTGTCGTTTCCATGTAGAACTCTGGTTGTCTTTCCTTATTCGGAACTCCTCCTATATCCGCAGGTTGTTTCCGTATAGGACATGGTATATGGTGGGTCCTGCCGAGATGTAGTCGACTACTATTAGGTATGTGGTATCCATAACCCTGACAACTATTAATATTATTTAATTTTTTTAAAAAATATAAATTATACTTCATTTTATATAAAATGAGCTAATTATATATGTTGATATTTGTTTCTATTAGAAGTTGAGCTAATTATATATGTTGATATTTGTTTCTATTAGAAGTTGAGTTGGTTTTCATGTTCCGGGAAAATTTTGTTTCCGTATTCGTGTCCAATCATATTTGATTCTTATTCATATTCGAGATAATCCGTATTTGTTTCCGTATTCGAGCTATCTGTATTCGTTTTCGTATCCGGTAAAAAATATGAAAACGAATATCGTATGAGCATTATCCATCCGTATCCGCTCCGTTTTCATCTCTACTAGATGGGTACCCCACGTGTTGCTGCGGGAGAATTATATGTATGGATATATCCACCAATTTCCATTTACTTTTATACCCAGATAACGAATAAACTTAAAGAATAAATATTAATATGATTATCATTTAAGAAAACCTTCAAAAAGTTATATGGCGATCAAAATTTGAATTGATGGAGTAATTATGTAAGCCCAAAAACTACTAAAATAGAAACCCTTCTTTCAAAATCCTCTAAAAGCAGTTTTTATAAGCCTTGGCGTCGTGCAATATGTTACTACCTCGGTTGATTTTTGTGTGCCGTAATTTTAAATATCCTAAAAAGTTCAAATCGACCAAGACCAATTTTTTTATCGCAAAATGCATTCATAATAGCTAAAAGATCAACAAAATGTGAAAATAACTATTAAAAAAGATATTAACTTTGTTTGTTATTTGTTTTATACAATATAAATAAATGCATTTTTACGAAGTTCCCTTAAAACAACTGACGAACGAGAACGATCGATGTGCCCGGACGGCTCTTGGCTCGTTGAGACTTGACTACTAGCCGTTTTTCTGGACTCATAAATTCTGGTTGATTTTCTGAAGGATGTACTACCTTCATCATAAAATAAGTGTAGTTTTATACTATTCATCTCCAACATTTGACCGTTCATCTTATTTAAAATTTTTTATGATTACTATTTTTTTATTGTTATTAGATGATAAAATATAGATAGTACTTTATGTGTTATTAATTTTTTTAAAAAAATTTATAAATATTTTAAATAAGACGAATGGTCAAACGTTGGACACATTTATTTTGAAACGGAGGTAGTACCGCATATGTTCAGAGAGACACGTACGACTAGTTGCAGACTGCAAAACCTGGCACATTCTGACTCTAGCAGCGCAGCAGCATCGCAAGATTTGGAATCAACGGTTCAGAGCAGCCGTACGTCGTACTCCATTCCTCACCGAGCTCACAAAAAACGGGAGACGGCCGTGTCGGGCGGGCTAGTGGCTAACCGATTTGGGTGTCGGTCGCTGCAGTAAAAATCACATTCATTTGGCGTATAAATTCACGGACTCCGTAGTCCCGTACACGTATACTCCGAGTCCTAGAGTCCCAGAGTATATCTTTAGTTACATGCATGGTAAACGACGGGAGAGAGGGTAAAAGATGCTGAAGTTTTTGACGATCGATTTGACCCAGGGACATGAATTGATATAATTGTCGCCGATGAGTAATTAAAAGCGATATTACAATCCAATGCATTGCGCTCAACAACGTGGCTATCACGAACATCTCACAAATCCAAGCCTCACGTACGTGTTGCTTCCATTTATGTGCAACGTGCAGTCATCATCACCAAAGGGTTGAGGTCCTTGGCTTAAATTTGCGTGCACTGTCTTAAGAAACATATATCTATCTATTATATTATTATATTATTAACACAGCTCGAAAAGAAGTCACTACGTTTGCTGTGGAGGCTAAAAATTTCCACATTGATCGGAGAAAAAGAAAAAAAAGGAAAGAAAAGTCCAAGTAGGAATACAATCTAAAAATAGCTTACATTTGGAATTAAAAATAAGCAATATTGAAAGAAGTTTTCATATAAGAAACCAATACGAGATTAATCCAAATTCGAAATAAAAATAAAATAAAATACAAAATTAGAAAAGGAAAGGAAAGTCCAAGTAGAAATACAATCTAAAAATAGCTGAAATTCGGAATTAAAAATAAGCAATATTGAAATAAGTTTCCATATAAGAACCCAATACGAGATTAATTAAAATTCGAAATAAAAATAAAATAAAATACAAAATTAGAAAAGGAAAGGAGAGTTCAAGTAGAAATACAATTTTGAAACAACTGAAATTGAAAATAAAATATAAAAACATTAAAAGAACATAATATGGCATTAACTAAATTTTTTTAAAAAATAAATTCTGAAACTAGAAAAAGAAAAATAAGATTTCAATTAGGAACACAATTTATAAATAACTAAAATTTGTGATAAAAATAAAGACTATTGAAAGAAAAAACCATCTAAAACACATGACGAGAAAAATTAAGTAACAGGCCTATAAAGGAGTAGAGTGGTGGCGGTTGATACGACATATAAAAATTGTTAATAAAACACTAAATAGAATCCTAATGACGATTAAAAGGAGGGACATGAGGTAGGCCGTGAAGCAAACAGGTAAGGCAGTTGCTGGGACTTCTAGAAAGTAAAAAAAAAAACCATTGATAATCATATTCAATTTTTAAAATCTCAATGACAATAAAAAGGAGAAGCAGCGGGCGGGGTGTATAAGAGTATAGTTGCAGAGCCGCCGACGGTTGACGGGACTTCTAGAAAATTAAAAATGAATTAAAAATAAAGAGTAGGCGACCGACGGGTTGTAGAGGGGCATAGTGGCATCGTTTGATGGGACTTCTAAAAATTATAAAAAATGAAACTACAAGTCCAATTTTTAAAGGTTCGTAACTTCCAAAAAGTAAAAAAAGACCCAATGATAATCATGTTCGATTTTAAAATCTCAATAACAATAAAGAAGGGAGGCAGCGGGCGAGACGTAGAGAATTACAATGGCAAAGCCGCTGATGGTTTGGCGGGATTTCTAGAAAGTAAAAATGAACCCAAACGATAATTATGTTCGATTTTTAAAATCTCAATAACGGGCCATAGAGGAGTATAATGGCAACGTTTGACGGGACATCTAGAAATTATAAAAACAAAACCCAACGTGACAATAAACTCTAAAAACTATGAAATCCAATTTTAAAGGTTCCAAGAAGAATGAATAGAAATAGTGGTAGATCGAGCAAGCAAATAAAGAAGGAGTTGACATAAGGGGTAGCAACTGGTGTGATTTAAAAACTATATAATTAGAAACACGAGGATGATAAGGTTTGGTCTTTTCAAGTCTTATAAGAAAATGAGATAGCTATTTAATAAATTTTAAGTAAAATCATATAAAAAAATATATGATTTTGTTTGGATGCTAGCCGCGCAATTGCGCGGGCTAACCAGCTAGTTTGATATCATCATCTTCTTAAGAAATATAATATATACATATACTCTCTCCGTTCAAAAAAATAAATAAATCTAATACTGTATATGACATATTCATATTAGGCAAAATTTGCTACAGAACACTGAAAGATTATGGTCTTTGCTGTGAGGCACTTGAAGATCGCGTATCTTCTCGTGGACACCGTAAAAAAGTAGTAATTAGCTGCTAGACACTCCTCCCATTATTTTATTATTTTCGGCCCAAACGGAGAGAGAAACTTTCATAAAAGACAAGTTTGCCCACGGGTCCACTCGTCAGTCTCCTCTCTTTCTCTATTCTCTTCTTCCTCAGCAGCGAGTGATGGCAGAGGTGCCGAGCAGCCACGGCGAGGCCACCCGTCGGACAGCGTTCGGGAGAAGGTGCCGGCGGCGGAGAGGAGTGGTGTGTCTGTGGCACACGCTGGCGGAGGAGGTGGAGACGAGTCCGTCCACAACGGCATAGAGATTGGCCGCCGGGAGTGAGGCCCTGCACTCCAGACAATCCCCGGGAATGCCGGTGGTAGAGGAGGTCGATAGATGTTGTGTGGATGTGGAGGATGGCGCGGCGGTGGAGGGGGTGGCGTGGCAGACGTGCTCCAAGGGTCCAAGTGGAGTCCTTCAGATCGGCGCAGGCGAGGCAGGGGCTGGCCGACACAACAAAGGGGAAGGACGACGACGAGGTCGACCATGGCGAAGACGGGCACCCCAGTCTCCAGGGCCGCGACTAAAGTAGGTGGGCGGAGGCGGTGGGGGCAGTCAGCGGCCTCCATCTGGGAGAAGAAGACGGCGACCGGCTCGTGACGCAGTGTGGAGGACGAAGTCGACGATGAGAGCTTGGACAAAGCCGTTTTCATCGCCGCCGGCCGATCTCCTCCTCCATTGCTCCCCTTCCTATTCCCTTTCACCACAGGCTTTGCCTCACCGAGG
This sequence comes from Oryza sativa Japonica Group, assembly GCF_034140825.1. Lineage (NCBI taxonomy): Eukaryota > Viridiplantae > Streptophyta > Magnoliopsida > Poales > Poaceae > Oryza > Oryza sativa. Next base: position 24,088,139 of record NC_089038.1, read on the forward strand.
AGAGACCCTTTTTCCCCTTTCCCCTCTCCCTCCACCTCTGAGTCAGGCCACCACCGCCACCACCATAGCCGGCCAGAACTAAGCTCTTTGTGTTGCCGTTCCGGCCATCTCCTTTTTCCTCTTTGCTTGACACCACCCTCCCCGGATGCGCATCGCCCGGGAACATCATCCGTCACCAACGTCGTCGATCCCCGGCCACTGGAGCACCGACGCCCTTCTCTCTCCCTCTCCTCTGTTACTCGGCTGGAAGGAGGAAGAAGAACATTGTCAGGGGCATTTTGGTACTTACACCACTCTTTCTCTCTCCGTTTGGGCCGAAAATAGTAAAATAATGAGAGAAGTGTCTAGCAGCTAATTACCACTTTTTTACAGTGTCCACGAGAAGATGCGCGATCTTCGGGTGTCTCACAGCAAAGACCACAATCTTTCATTGTCCTGTAGCAAATTTTGCCTTCATATTATAGTACAATGAATTTGAAAAGAGATATGTCCACATCCAGTACTAGATTGTTTTTTTATGGGACGAATGGAGTATATAATACTATGAATCTGAATATATGCATAGTTATTCGTGATGCAAAGAAGAGGGAAATAGTTCTATCCCGTCCTATACGGCTACATCGTATATAATGACATATTGGGATGCACTTGACCACATATTTATTCTTCGGCCTTATTATATTTAAGTTTTCAAGTGGAAATATGTATATTTACAATATATATGTCTGTGTAGTGGCTAGTGCTCTTGTATATACATATTCCGTATACTAATTGAGAAATGAATTTACAGAATATAATATTTACCTTAAAAAAGGATACTACTACAGTAGCTCTCTTATCCATGAAAGAATCGTTGCGTACTTTGCTGCACTTCTGCAGCGCTAGCTAGCTGCTAAAACAGATACTAGTACTATCACACACACGTTCGTGGGAAGCAATAACGGCTGCAATTCAATGGCGCCATTGGATTCGAGATCCCCACACACGCTCCCGAAGCGAGAGTACGCGATCGGTATTAAAACCGCGCCCCAAGTACACCGGCAATCACTCTTCCCAGCTACTCTACTCGTACGTACTCTACTCTGTCCGTATACATTGCGCCACATCATATCATCACTAGTTTTTCTTCTCTCTCAAAAAAGAAGAAAAAAATATATCGCCCCTTCATTCAAAAGATCAATCCATAGGTAGGAGTATATACTGATCATCGTGCAAGTTTGCAACAAGCCCATCAAGCATGAGCAGTAAATTCAGTACAAGTTCAAGTAAATAATGCACAGTGATATACTCCATTCGAGAAGCAAAGCAATGTACCTCTCCAGTACCTGCCGCGTGGTAGCAGTACCATACTACACGGTACACGGCCTGTCAGGTTGTCACAGTATACAGCAATGGAACCACGCAGCAAAACTCTGCCACGAACAGTTACTGCCGGTAAAAAGGAAAGGAAAACTTGCCGGCTTGCTGCTTGCTTGCCATGCACCTCCTGTGTTCTCGCAGTTGGACTGAGGGCGTGTTTAGTTCACGTTAAAATTAAAAGTTTGGTTGAAATTGAAACGATGTGATGAAAAATAAAAATTTGTGTATGTAGAAAAGTTTTGATGTGATGAAAAAGTTGAAAGTTTGAAGAAAAAGTTTGGAACTAAAGTTGACCATGGATGAAGTGAATAATGCGTGTGGTGATAGATTCAGGGCTTGCTGTACGCCTGTACAGTCTACTACTACAAATCTATAGTATATACGTGTACGGATGTACCCCAATGTCTACGCCGATCTCTCTGAAACTGTACGTAGAGCAGCAGATGCCCTGTTTGCTGCAGGCGACTACGGTATCGGTCGTCTCAGAATCTCACGTGCCGATGCGAGGAGGAACCAAAAAAACAAACCATTCGATCTGCTACTGCTGCTGCTACTGCTGCAGCTGCTGCCGCCCCTCTGAATTGAACGTGCCTGGACTGGACCATCGCCGTCGCTCCTGTCGGATGGCCGGTTAATTTCATGGTGATCAGTAGCCAGCCTCTCTGCACGCGATCTTTGCTGGTCCCAGAGGCGAATCGCGCTGCACCAGCGGCCGTAGCAAAACGGCCGGTCTCAGGATGCTCTCGTTGTACTCCTCCTTTGTTCACGCATGCCACGCTCTGGCGTTTTGGTATCCATCCTTCCTGGAGCCAAATCGACCGAACAGTACTCTGAAATCTGGCTACAGTAGCAGTACTCCCTCCGTCCACTAATATAAGAAATTTTGACATTTTACTTGTGTTATTTGACCATTCATCTTATTAACAAAAATTGGAACTATTATTTATTTTTTTATTTACTTTATTATACAAAGTACTTTAAGCATGATTTTTCGTTTATTGTATTTGTATAATTTTTTTAATAAAATAAATAATCAAACAGTGTAAATAAAAGTTAAAATCTCTTATATTTGTATTATGGAACAAAGGGAGTACAAGATTCCTCTCATCAAGGAAAGGGTTTTGAGATGAGGCGAGGACAGATGGTTTTATTATTAGCAGTGAAAATTCTGGAACTGCTGGCTGGTTTTATTTTATCCGTGTGAACTCCGGCTCCGGCTTTGCTTCCGGGGTCCAAGGACTTGGGATTAAACAATGACGCAGTGTCGGGTAAAGGCAAACCAGGTTTTGCTTTGTGAATCGGGAAAGACAGCATTTGGACATCTTTTTTTTTTCTTGCCTTCTTTGGTTGTTTGGAAGATTTAGCAAATTCTTGCGTTGCAATGATTAAAGTACCTGCTTCGAAACGTGGTTAGTTCGGTCATTTGGCCAGACGATGATTCACTGCCATTGGATTAGTCCATTGTAGTAGAAGCAAATCACTTGTGTTACCGACTATTCCTCCCCACATATCCCGATCGATGATGGTATGCATTGCGACTTGTACGAAGACCATGATTAGATGCTCACCTAATTAAAAACTACTCAAGCAGTCTTATCAAATTATCGGCGAGCTGGTTTTGCGGAAACCCATCACAACAAGATGCCGGCTACGTGCTCACAGTCGTTCTTGCGAATTTTTTCTCTTGTTATTACATCGATGTCTTCGTACGCCCGTGAAGACAAACGGATTAATATACGTCTCAAAAACTACGAAGAAGAGTACTGCCTTCTTTTTAAATTAGTGGTCGCTTTGATTTTCTCTTACAAACGTTTTAACATTTATCTTATTTAAAAAATTAGTGTAAATATAAAAATTAATAAGTTATAGTTCAAGTACTTTTGATAATAAACCAAGTCACAAACAAAATAAATAATAATTCTATCATTTTTTGAATAAGACAAATGATAAAAATTTAAAAAAAACTCAAAGCGACAAGTATTTGAGACAGATGTACTAATAAGGTAAAAAAGCCACGGGTTTGCATAATTGCATTCCACGCGTCCTCGCTATCTCCTCTCGTCAACTGCGCGCCCGAAACGTGATGACCCGCGGCTTGACGATGGCCTCTGCTCTGCTCTGCGTGTGCGCGAAGCCGCCAACTGCGAAGCGGCGGCAGGGTTACCGGTTGCGCGGTGAGCGTACTACGGCCCGCCGCGACGAGGAGCAGACGAGCGCCGAGCGCGCGCGCGCGAGACACGGAGACCGACGTGCACGTAGAGCGATGGGCCTCGGCCGGACCCCCGCGATTCATCAAGCCCGATGCTGGGGGTCTCTGGGCGACGCGGGACAGGCCCGCCCGGTACGGCCTATGCCACGGAAGAGGCCTGTGCCGTATAGGTGCCAGCGCAATGGGGCCGTCTGCTGCGTCTTGGGCAGCGAAAGAGGCCCGTGCCATGATGCCATCAGGGATTCAGGTGCTCTAGGAAAAAGTCTAACTTAACCCCCTTAAAATATAGGTCTAATCTGATTTATATCCCTCGACTGCAATATTAAATATCTTAACCCTTTCAGTTAAAAATATACTTACATTGTGAAACGGAGGAAATACATGGTTTTTGCTCCATCAACTCCCTCAACTATTGTGAGGATGGTTTTCGCTGATATGGCGTGTACGTGGCATTACAATTAGCGAAAAAATAATAAAATATATATACATGGGATCCACATACGTACCACTTCTTTTCCTCTATCCTCCAATTTCTCTTCTCTCTTCCTCATCTATCTTAATCTCTCTCTTCTTTCATGGTTCTCTCTCACGGTGCTTTGCGACGGTGTGGCAACCGGCGGCGGCACCCGTCCGGCGGAAGAGGAGCTGGAGGCAACAATGAGGTTCGGAGGTTCGAGGAGCTAGCCCGAAAAGATGGTGAAAGAGTTGTTGAGCATAGTGCGGAGGACGGCCAATCGGCGGCTGCGGCAGCAAGGAGACGAGTCACCATAGCACCAAGGAGCTAGTGGAGTGGGCTGCACATCTAAGGGAGATGCTCAAGCTGGCATATAAGCCACCGATAGCTCCTTGAGGCCGATAGCCATGGATGTTCCGCAACGGCTGCTCTCCTCGATGCCGACTGCCAGGTTCGCTTGTTTTCTCCCCCGTTGCATGCCATGACAGCCATGCCGCCGTCTCCCTCCCCTCCATGCCGTAGTGGCCGCTCTTCTAGCTGCACGGCACGCTCATCTAGCTCGGCGACATGCCACGCCACCTTGGAGGAGAGGTGACGCGGCCCTCGAGCTCCTTCGCCACCGCCGCTAACCTTCTGCTGCCCCGTCATCATTGTGCAAGGGGAGGGGTTGCTGACATGTAAACCCTCGTATTGACTCAACCGGTTGGATTTGGTCAACGATCCACATTAATGAAACATCACCTTCAATGTTACTAAGGGACTTAAATTGCACTAATTTTAATAGTTAAAGGTTCAAGATACCTGCTACTATGATCGAGGGATACAAATCATATTAGCCTATATTTGAAGGGACTGAAGGTGGACTTATTCCTACGAGAGTACTATCACACACACACCCCGTACGCTACTACGCTTCCACGCTGATCTCGTGAACTTTGACACGTAGAAACATCACACATACAAATAATATATATACTCCTTACTAAGGTAACAATATATTATATACTCCGATCACTAACAAGTATTGACGTCTGGTTGGTTGCCCCGTACGCGCAGCCAAGCCACAGCCTCACAAACACGACACCAGCAAGGTCATCGCGGCAGCGGCTCCGTAGCTCGCGGCCTTGTGAGCCACCACCGCCGGTCCGGACGCCGACCTCTTGGCGCCGCCCTTCCCCGCCGCCGGGTCCGGCGGCGGCGCCGGGACGTAGTCGTCGATGTCGCCGTCGTCGTCGTCGGGCGGCGGGTGATCGGCGTGGGGCGGCGGCGACGGCAGCGCCGGCACGGGCGGGGTGGCCGCGACGGGCGGGTGGGCGTGGAACAGCGCGTCCGGGAGCAGCACCGTGTCCAGCTCGTACACCGCCATGGCCGCCGACTCGTACACGCTCCCGACCACCCTGGCGCTGGACCACCTCGACATCACGTGGACCACGCCGCCGTCGTACGTCACGTTCACCGCGTACCTCCCGCCGGCGAGCGTCTTCACCGGGTTGCTCTGGCTCAGCCCGTCGAACTCCGCCAGCGTGTAGTGCTTCGCCAGCGAGTGGTACATCAGCAGGTGCTTCAGCTGGTTCCTCGATAGCCCCGCCAACACCTGCCAATTATTCATCACCACAATGTCAACATTACCAATCAAATCCCAGTAAGTGATCGTGTTCTCGGTGTTATACTTCTTCCGTTTTAGATTACAAGTCGTTTTGATTTTGGTCAAAATCAAACTGCTTTAAATTTGACTGTTTGTAGAAAAAATTAATAATATTTTCAACTCAAGATACATTTATTATGAAAATATAATCAATTGTTGATTTGATGAAACTAATTTAGTATTATAAATGTTATTATATTTGTCTATAAATTTAATTAAATTTAAAACAGCTTGACTTTGATAAAATCAAAACATCTTGTAACCTAAAACGGAGGGAGTATTACCGATGGCTCGATGGCGGCGAAGGCCATGTCGACGGGGACGAAGATGGTGATGCCCTGGTGGGTCCGGTAGGCCTGGTGCTCGAACACCGCCACGAGGTTGGTCTGCCGGAGGTACATGAGGAAGGTGCTGAAGGGGCCGGCGACGTTGAGCACGTCGGTGAGGTTGCCGCCCTTGTCCTGCGGAGCCGGCGCCGCGCCGCCGCCGGCATCCGTCCTCACCGGCGCCGGGGGCGGCCGGGCAAGCGCGCCGGCGAGCAGGAGGGAGAGGGACAATGCGATGGCGAGGAACGTCGCGACGGCGAGCCTCATTGTGACAGATCGACTGATAGTGCAGCTGCCGCGCTATCAGCTGTGAACTTGGCTTCAAGTTCAACAGCGTGTGTGCTATTTTTAACCCCGCTGGAGAAATAAATGGACGACTTTGCGCGCCGTTTTTTCTGCAAAGTGCAGCCAGATCTTTGGCTGCCTATTTTTTCAGTGGTTCAGAGGATTTAGGACGGTGTCAAACGACGATCATTTGAGCCGTGACATTAAACTCTCTGTTCCATATTGAAAGAGGAAAAAACAAATAGAAACCAACTCATTTTGTAGAATCTTATTTCGTTTAAACTGCCAGAAAATGTTATTTGCAGATATGTTCATGCAAAATGAATGTTTACATACAGAGATGCGACAAACGAATTGACAAAAAACATAAACATTACTCCCTCCGTTTCACAATGTAAGACTTTTTACCATTGCCCACATACATATAAATGTTAATGAATCTAAATACATGCATATGTCTAGATTCATTAACATCTAAATGAATGTGGTTAATGGTAGAAAGTATTACATTATGAAACGAGGGAAGTACTGTATATATGTACCCACGCCAAAAAAAAAAAAATCACACCACTATATCATCAGAAAAACTGGATACCATTACAGCCAAGATGGCGAGAAGGCGCCCGGCGCCAACCCGGCACGACGAACTCTTGACGTCCGAGGCGCCAAGCTCGCCTGCGCCCGGTGCGCCGTCGTTCGCCTTGTCCCCGTGCACCGGCGCCGGGGCCGGGGCCGGCACGGGTGCGACCTTAGGGGCGGTCGGGAAGATCTGCTCCGGCAGCAGCACCCTGTTCAGCGCGTACACCGCCACGGGCGACGTCGAGTACACGCTGCTGACGAGCTTCGCGGTGGCCCAGCCGGACTGGATGCGGACCGTCCCGGCGGCGTCAGTGACGTTCACGGCGTACTGCTGCCCGCCGGCGAACGTGGGCGCCGGGCCCGACGCGGCCAGCGCCGAGAACGACGAGAGCGGGTGGTACCGGGGCACCCCGTGGCACAGCATGAGCGTGCGGAGCTGGTCGGCGGTGAGGTTGGACAGCGCGGCGCCGCCGCCGACGGCCGCGAACGCCGAGTCCTCGGGGGCGAACACGGTGACGCCGGGGGCGCCGGCGGCGGTGTCGTTGGCCTGGCTCTGGAACGTCGTGATCACGCCCGTCTTGGTGAGGTAGCCCAGGAACGTGCCGTACGGCCCGGCGAGGGAGAGCAGCTCGGCGAGGTCGACGTGGCGCGGCGCCGGCGCCGGCGCGGGGGCGTCCGCTGTAGCTAGCCTCTGTGACAGCGCGACGCGCGGGAGCAGGAGCGCGAGCGCGAGGCACAGCGCCGCGACGGCGAGCACGGCGGATTTCAGCTCCATCGTCGCTGCAGAAATCTCGCCTACGTATTACGTAGTCGTGTGCAACGCCAGCAACTGCACCACCTGAGTGAGGCCGCGACGAAGCCATGTGCCGCAGAAGAATTTATAGTGGATGAGTAGCTGATCGATCGAGTAAAAAAATGGTGAAAGTATAACCCAGCTTCGGGTAGGTTGTCGCTGTCGAGTGGTCAACCTTCAGACCCCGAACAGGATAGTACAATTCGGGAATGTTTTACTAGTAGCTCCGACAGTTTGAGATTTGTTTATAGTACTGTAGTAGAGAAGATGGAGAAGAATGTCCTGAAACTAATTGGCACCGACGGTCAGCACGGAACAGACGTGGGAGCTGACACTAATTAAACAGATGGCAAGTCGATCCGCGATCCAATTATGTATCCGACTCCACTCTGATTGTCAACTTGTTTAAGTACCACATCCACACGTGGGTGACGGGGGCATCGTGCAACCGACGATACTCGTTTCTAATGCTCTGACGCTGATACATTCGCCGGAGCAAGCAGCTCCAGGTAGGATCACACCACCATTTTGGCCGTTCGTCCATACGTCCACAAAAAGCTTCACATGCCCGATCTTTCGACGGATAGATGGCGACGTGCGTGCCCGCAAGCGTTTCGCGGTTGTTCTGGGCGTATATACGTTACTGGTCCGCCACTTTTCCGTGTCTCGCCGACGTACAGACAGTGGATGACTAGAACGATCTTTGTTTAGCGAATGACTCGAATGATTGGAAATAATTTGCAGGTGTCGGCACATGAGTTTCCCTTTTTTTTAATTGAGTAGCGTTGTCAGTCAACATGAACTACTCTCCTACTAGTAGGCCCTAGCTTTTGCATCCCTGTAGCCAGAGCAAACTGGGCCGGTTTGCAGACCGGCCCATAGCCCGGCCACATTATCAGACGGCCCAGCCGCGAAAAACGAGGTCCCAATTCCCAGAGAGCGAACAGAAGGATCTGTACAACACAAAGGGCCTGTTCACTTGATGCCATTTTCAACCTTACCAAATTTTAGTAAAATTGCCAAAAAAATAGCTATATTTAGTTTGCTGTCAAAATTTAATAACTATATAAGAAATCATGCCAAAAATTTGACAAGTTATCAAAATTTTAGCAACTATACTAAAATTTTGACATGAAAGTGAGCATGTCCAAAAAGGCGGAGCCGCGTCCACTCGGCCATGAATTCCTGCATGCCCGGCGTGGGCGCCATGTGACGTGTGAGGATCGGAACATCTCCTGCATCGCCGAGCTGCCACACAACCAAGTGCCAAATATGCCACGATGAGCTGCCAATATGACATGATGAGCATTGAGCTGACACAACTTCTTCCACGAGTACTTGTACACACCCCATTCCATCCCCTCCCACTGTCAAATTTATCTAAGATTTTCTTACCGAAAGTTTCTCTCTCTGCCACAAAATGGGGCAGAAAATGAGACGATTCAGTGCCTCCATTTCGTTTTTCTGCACTAGTGTCCATGCAACGTGTGAAGGGCATCAACACTTGACACACATCAGAGTATGCATCGGAAAGGAGGAACCGCATGATGGCGAGACCGCAAAAAAGAGAGGAGCCGGAAAAGGGGACGATATCACAAGAAACATCGACGGCGAAAAAGGCATCTCGATCGAGTTGTCTACCCATCCATCTCCATGATCAATTTGGTCCTGAGATCCATGTGCTTGGGATTTCTGTAGCTTGGGTTTGGGGGGGTGGCAAATGTCTGAAACCTCGATCAACCTGTCGATCTCCTCCTTTTGCCGATGAGAAGATTCCAAGATTATAAAATGGCCGAGCTTTTCTGGCACCAAGATCTTCGAGGGGCGAACTGGGCGGCTGCGGTCCACATCCACACAGCTAGCTGCACATGCCGCCGAATCTTTCTTCTCCCCAGCAAAGCTGGATAATGTTAGGTTCAGGTTACTTTCTTCTCCTCGACATTGCATCGGCCAGTTTTGGGATCATAGTAGTGCAGAAAATATCGGTGCTCCTTGTACGTATTCTCTTGAACGCTAGAAATGACGGCTTTTTTTTAGGATGGACGGGTACTTCTATCATTCTAATCCATGCGAAGTCCGTTTATTAATTCGTGGCCAGTTATTACAACTTGGGTTTGCTCCTGGGATCTGTAGAGATTGCTCGAGAAATAGTATCAGGGAGGGAGACAGCTCCCAACATGTCATGTGGCATCCACTTGAATGGAAAAGGACGCCGTTCCTTTGATCATCAAAACAAATCAAGCCCCGCTAATCTCCCGCCATCCTCGCTCGCGAGACACCGCAAACCCAATGATTTCGTTTCGTTAGCGCGTTCGTTCTTTTTTTTTTTTCTGTATCATGCAAGTCGATGCACAAAAACAGCTGTCTCTTCTGCAGCCTGTTCGATGATTGGACAATGGACACTGCGTACGTGTCGGTACAATCTCAAATAAAGTCTGAACTCGCATCACACATCTGTAGTACAAATTCATCCGTAGAGAGCTTCATGTAAAAAAACCGTGTGGGGTTACTGAACAAAATGGGGGTGATAATTCGCCGTAATGATCTTAACGCGAGCGCCATCACCGACTGCCATTGAAGAAGAAAACGCTTTGGCAAAGCTGGCTTCATGAGCTGTGCGTCCTTACGGCGAGGATTATTGATGAGTGGTAATTGTTTGCCGGTACAGGCAGCCCACTTATTCTCGCCGCGCGTGTAGCTTTTTGCCCATGGAGGGCTCGGTTTATAAAAGTTGCTAGGATGTAAGAAAACATAATACTCGTGCAGCGTACTGTGTGGTCATCGCTTTATCGCCCACTGGCTGGTTGGTATTAACTGGTGCAATTAACGCGGTAGTTAAGTCAAACGATGCGCGGCCGCTGATCGGCCGGTTTTCGTTTTTACTGTGCCAGATTCTACCGCTAAGAGCAAGGCTAATAATATAACTAATCTGTTGGCTATAAGGGCAAATATTATGGGCATCCAAGCACAATCTCCTAGATGCCACATAAGCTAAAATAGTGAGGTAGAGGATAGAAGAGATGAGAGAGATAAGCAGCCACCTCTCATGCAAGAGGCAACCACTACACAAAATTCAAGACAAAAGGAGGGAGGGGAAGAGTAGATTGGGCAAACAAACATTGGGGCTAGTGTATTAGAATTAGTATAGATGTGATATATTGTACATGTTACCTCTATATTTATTAGTTGATGATATGGTCAAGATTAGATGCAACATCCACCTCTTTTATAAAACTTGCCCTAAGGTTATTTATAGTTTTCTCTCAGCCCACTTATATAATAGTTAGCTCTTTAAAATTAATATAGGGCCCACTTGTCTCTCTCACAGAGTTTTTTTGGTTCTTGTGTCCAAGTCGGCTATAAGTTTACAGTCCGCTTCTCCTCTCTCTTCTCTTCTCTCATCCACCTCAGCATTTAGCCGGCTTATAGCCTACTATTATACTTGCTCTAAGAGTAGGTAATAATAGCAGACTATAAGCAGGCTATAAACACATATTAAAGAGATAAATGAGGAGAGATAAGAGAAACGGGCTATAAATTTGTAGCCAGCTACAACACAAACTACAAGACGCAATGTGTGTATGACAGGTGGGACCAGATATTACCAGTGTAATATATGTTTATAGGTACTCCCTCCGTACTTGTAAAGAAAGTCGTTTTGGACAGCGACACGGTCTTCAAAATACAACTTTGACATATTATTTCTATAGAAATATTTATTGAAAATTGATTAATGTATACTTTTATGAAATTATTTTTCAAGACAAATCTATTCATATAATTTTTACATTTTCAAACTCAACAACTTGAGAGCTATTCATGATTTATATTCCCAATGTTTGATTTAAACATTGTCCTAAACGATTTTCTTTACGAGTACAGAGGGAGTAACTATTAAATGAATTATCTATTTAATTGACTATAAATGATTTAAAGATGGTACTAGATGGCTATTCTATTAAACTTGCTCTAATCGGCCTGTCAAAGGCGATAGTGAAGATAGTAAAAGAAAAGAAACGAAGGCACAAACACAAACCCAAAGGCTGTGTTTAGTTCAGCGCAAAGTTTAGATTTTGGTTGAAATTGAAAATGATGTGACTGAAAAGTTGTATGTGTATAACAGGTTAATATGATGGAAAAAGACTGAAGTTTATATCCAAACTTTGTATCTAATCACAGCCAGAGGCTGAATCCAATGCGCGGCTCCTGAATATTGACATGCCTGGGACTCCGTGCTGCCTGCTTACATCATGGCCACCTGCGTCGGACGCACTGGTTTGCCCAAAATTATTGTCGTCCCGTCGTCCGAGTCGTGTGCCTCGTAGTAAACGTTAACGTGGCGGCGACGAATCCCGCGACGGATCCCGTCGTCCTCCACGCCACGCGCGAGGAGAGGCTATCCCCGGCTCTCCGCTCCACGCCTCTCTACCTACCCATCTCGCGCGCGGGGACAGGCGATTTTACGGCGGAAAACGCCGTGGAGACCGACAGCCGCACGCACGCACGCACGCCCGCACGCCGGGATCCGAGGATCCGAGGACGTGCGCGCCAGTCCGCCAGCCAGCCAAGCCACAGCCCCCTCGAACGCCCGATGACCCACCCCCACCGGGTGATCGTGATCGACCCGGTGCGTCGGCGTGCCAGTGGTGACTACCCGCGCATCCGGATCGTGGCGCACCGCGCGTCGCCATTATTATTCCGCCGGGACCCCGTCCGTCAGGGGTTGTCAGCGGCGCGCAGGCCCTGGCGCTGGCGCTGGCGCCCCGCTCCCCTTCACTCCGGGACGCCACGCGACATCTCACTTCCAGTTCCAGATCGCCTCGTCGGCATGACGTTATCCGTCCCGAAATAATCTAATATCGATGAGATGTGATATTTATCTACTTTAGTAGTATACTTCCTCTGTCCCAAAATATAAGTATTTTTAGACCCTGATTTGGTTTTTGAGATGCTATTTTAACCAACAATATCTATAAAAGTAATATGTTTTAAACAAAAAGAGTTGTATATTATGATAGTTTGTTTAATAATAAATACAGTAACATCAATATTACATGATTGATCTTTTTTTTATTAATGGTTAAAGTTAAAAAAATGTTGATTTGTCACTATGCTAAAAATACTTATATTTTGGAACTGAGGGAGTAATAAATATAAACAAATGATTATCAGGTTTATTGTATTAGAAAATATCACATCATATCCTAAGTTGGTTTATTTTGCGACGAAGGGAATAGTAGAGTGTTTTTTTCATCTTAAAATATAAAACAATGAAACATACTACTCCGTCCCAAAAGAATCCAATCTTAGCAACGAATCTGAAGAGTAGAAAAAAAATCCCATTTGATATTAGATTTTTATGTTTTGGGACATAAATATTAGTATAGTACCCCTCCTTCCCAAAATATAAGCATTTTTAGCATAGTGTGAAGACAAGCATTTTTAACTTTAACTATTGATAGAAAAATTAAAAAATATTAATCATGTTAAATTGATGTTATTAGATTTATCATTAAACAATTTATAATAATATACACATCATTTTCCTTTAAAATATTTTGCTTTTATAGATGTTGTTGATCAACGCAGTATATCGAATACCATGTCAAAGTGAGACACTATTTCTCTTTTCAGTCTGGGGGTTTAAACTATTTGTCACTTTTAGATTTGGTAAATAACTATTTGCCACCTCTATCTCCACATGTGTCTATGACATGTGAGTCCAGTGGTAAAAAGTTAATTGCCACATCTAAATGTGGCAAATGGTTAAATATCTCTTTCAGTCTCACAGTGAAAATTGTCGCAATTACCGGGCCTCGTAGGACCTTACTTGGCGCCAATAAATGACAAGGAAAAGAGATTAAAGAACAAACAGTCCTGGGAAGCATCAATGGGGGCTGGACTCCGGTGTCCTGAGGCAGATACATCTCATTATTTGACCACCACCACCACCACTACTACTGCCAACGCCCACCACCTTCCCCCTCCTGCTCGCCTGTGTCTCCTCCTCCCATCTCCCCTCACAGCTCAGTGCCACCCCGGCAAAAGTCTCTCCATCTTGTCATCGTCTTCTCCAGCTCTCGATCGAGCTCTCGACCGAGGCAATACAAAATCCAGGACAGGCCATTGCGCCGGCCTGCTGCTCCCCGAGGATTTTTGTTTGATTATTTGCTGCCTCCAGTGGGTTGGGTGTTCTTGGGGGGCTCTGTTTCCCGGGGTGGTGCTTGTTGGTGAGCGTGGTGTTCTCCGGCGGCAATGAGGGGCAGCCATGTCTGCTCCCTGGTTTCCTCCCTCGTTTTCCTGTGGCTGGGGGTTGCTGCTGCGCAGAAGGCCTCTTCTTGGAAGACGCTGAGCGGTACTACATTCCTTCGGGTTCTGGTTTACTTTCTTTCTGGTTCATTTCTGTGGTGTGCCGCGATGTGAATGAGCCGAACTGTAGCACTTCCGTTGGTCGATAGAGCAACATTTTCCTTGCATTTTTGGGCATCAAGTTTGGGGATGATCTGTAGGACGTGTTCTATGTTCTGCTTAAAATTTTCTTCTTCTTCTTCTTTTTCATCATTGGCACCACATTGATTTCGTTCTTGCACGGTAACATAGTTCATTTCACCCCCGTTTAGCATTGTTCCAACAGCTTATTTAGCTAAGTACATTGTTTTCTTAGATGTTGGGTTGAAAAGATTGGGACCAAACGACCAAAAACTGGCCCTTTAATTATTTCTTCTCCTGGGTAGCATAGGCTTTCTTTACCTTATCAGGGTAGTTTTGTGGAGATTAATCATAGTACATGCAATTTCTGTGAAAAAGCCTCTTTTTTTTTATTTTGGGAAGGATAAAAAAATGGCACCGCAGCATTCAGAAGTTAGGACCTAACCATTGCAGTTAGGAGTTATGCTATGCACGTCTACAAGGCTAACGGTCAGCTCACCATTTCAGGCAATGCTCCGGCAATCATAGCCAAGGGAGGATTTTCAGGCATATTCCCCGATTCAAGCGAATTTGCGTACCAGTTTGCGCTCATTGCTAGTTCGCCAGATACAATCCTATACTGTGATGTTCGGTTGACCAAGGATGGTCTTGGTATCTGCCTGCCGGACATAAAGATGGACAACTGTACCAATATTCCAGATTTCTATCAACAGGGTAGGAAGAGCTACCTTGTCAATGGCGTGTCGACGGCGGGATGGTTCTCCGTTGATTACAATGGCACCGAGCTTGGCCAAGTGTCTTGTAAGTGCTATCATACCGATCTAAGCTCCCAGATATTGGAGCTTTGGTGCATTTACTAATGCCAATATTGGATTAGGAAAGCGGAATACCTATTGTATTAGTTTACATGTCTAACTCATCGTTGTTGTATGTATTTTGTGCAGTGAAGCAATCAATCTTTTCTCGCTCGCCGAGGTTTGATCCAAGCTTCTTTCCAATTCTTGCTGTCGAAGACATAGCATCCAAATTTAAGCCTCCTGGAATGTGGCTCAATGTCCAGGTACTGTTACAAATCTTGACGTGGCACAGTAGGTTATGTTGCATGTATTTCTGTTGTCACTTGTCACTAAAAGCAATTTTTGCCATTTGCAGCATGACAGTTTCTACAGTCAGTTCAATCTAAGCATGTCAAACTACATATTTTCTGTGTCAAAACGTGTTATTGTTGACTATATCTCATCACCTGAAGTGAGCTTCCTTACTAAAGTATCTGGAAAGCTTAGCAACAACACGAGGCTTGTGTTCCGTTTTCTCGATGAGAGCACAATCGAACCATCTACCAAACAGACATATGGATCCATGTTGAAAAATCTTACATTTGTCAAGACATTCGCATCTGGTATAATTGTCCCAAAAAAATATATCTGGCCTGTTTCACCAGATAATTATCTGGAACCACACACTTCAGTCGTCGATGATGCTCATAAAGCAGGGTTGGAAATTTATGCTGCCGACTTTGCCAATGACTTTATGTTCAGTTACAACCATAGCTATGATCCATTAGCAGAATATCTCTCATTCATTGACAATGGTGCTTTCTCTGTTGATGGAGTATTGACTGATTTTCCTGTTACACCTTCAGAAGCCATAGGCAAGTCCTTTTTGTCTATATCATTGCGGAAAGGCATTTTTGTTCTTAAAATTTTGAAACACTCCTGATGATGTTGTTTCGTCCTTTATTTTGCTGTGCAGGCTGCTTTACTAATCTGAAGAAAAGCAAAACAGATCATGGTATGTTCAATTTCACTCTCTTGTCTATGTTCCACGTTTTTTTTGTTACTGACCACCATTTTCACATCTGGTTTGCAGGAAAGCCTCTAATTATTTCCCACAATGGTGCTAGTGGGGATTACCCAGCCTGCACTGATCTAGCTTATCAAAAAGCAGTTGATGATGGTGCCGATGTCATTGATTGCCCTGTCCAATTGACCAAAGATGGCATACCAATATGCATGAGTTCCATTAACTTGATGGATGATACTACAGTTGCAAAATCACAGTTCGCCTCTCAGACAGCAGTAATCAAAGATATTGAGAGTGTGCTAGGAGTCTTTACCTTCAACCTTACTTGGGATGACATCGTAAAGAATCTGAGACGTAAGTTAAATTGAAACATTTCTACCTATTTATGTGTTATGAATAAAATGGATGTGTTATCCTAGGGAAATAAGACTATTCATTTTCATTCTTGCAGCCAAAATCTCTACCCCGTTTAGCTCCTTCAAACTGGACAGAAATCCAAGATATAGGAATGCGGGGAATTTCATGAGATTATCAGACTTTCTGGACTTCACAAAGGATAAGGATTTATCAGGAATTATGATCAGCGTGGAGGTGAAAATTTTAATGCTTGTTTCAGTTTATGAACATACCTACATTTATTTGTTTATTTCATTACTTTATCGCAATGTTATTGCTGTCCTTTTACTTCTGTTGAATCACTAGTCTGTTCTGTCAATCATTGTTTTCCCCCCTTCACATTTCAGTGTTTAAGCCTACCAACAAAAACCCGTGAACCACCATCTGAAAATGTGTTTTTTTATTTTTTTTGCTGAATTTCAGAAATAGCTACTACTCTCAATTAACTACCTACCCATATGTTTGCAGCATGCTGCTTTTGTGGCGGAGGAACTTGGGTTTGACATGGTAGACTCAGTTATCAAGACCCTCGATGCTGCTGGTTACAGCAACCAAACTGCCCAGAAAGTTATGATTCAGTCAAGCAACAGCTCGGTTTTGGTGAAGTTCAAGCAGCAAACGAAGTACGACCTTGTGTACATGATCAACGAGGAGGTCAAGGACGCCGCGCCTTCTTCCCTCGCTGCCATCAAGAAGTTTGCCGATGCCGTTTCCGTCGAAGGCAACTCTATATTCCCCGAGAACCGCCATTTCACTACCTACCAGACCAACCTCGTCGAGTCCCTGCAGAATGCCGGTCTCCCGGTCTATGTTTACACTCTCATGAACGAGTTCGCTTCTCAGCCATACGACTTCTTCTCGGACGCGACCGCGCAGATCAATGCGTATGTTCAGGGTGCTGGAGTGAATGGCGTGATCACAGATTTCCCGGCAACAGCACGGAGATACAAATGTATGTCTGGTTAACTAAGCTTGTCTGCATCCTAGATACTACCTCCGTTTCAGGTTATAAGACTTTCTAGCATTGCCTATATTCATATAGATGTTAATGAATCTAGGCACACATATATGTTTAAATTCATTAACATATATATGAATGTGGGCAATGCTAGAAAGTTTTATAATATGAAACGGAGGAAGTAGCTCCCAATATCCCTGCACTTCTAAAATTTCTGTTCTTCTGAGTGCTGACACCATCCGTTCCGTGTTTTTGCAGTGAACACCTGTATGCACATGGGGAACAACACGCCGAGCTTCATGGCCCCGGCTCGCCCGGGTGACCTGCTGCAGATCATCAGTAAGCCGGCGCAGCCGCCGGCGATGTCGCCGATGCCCCTCCTGACGGGCTCGGACGTGGCGGAGCCGCCGCTGCCGCCTGCAAGAACAGCTCAGGCGCCGTCGCTCGCGAGCAGGATGCAGGCTCATGCCGCGATCGTCGTCACATTGGCGATGCTTCTCGCTTGCCATCCCCTGGTATGACCGGACAACGCAGCAGGTTCACAAGCCAAAATACTAATCCAGTCTGTTTGTTCTGTTCTTTCTTTTTTTTTTCTTTTTTTTTCTCATGTAGCGATTCGTTTCATCCTCATGTATTTTTTTTTGCATTGATGATCGTCCCCGATTTGCCTATTACTGTCCTCAGTGGTCTCAGTATATATGTGTGGTATGAATCTAAATACATACATATGTCTAGATTCATTAATATCTAAATGAATGTGGGCAATGCTAGAAAGTCTTATATTGTAAAACGGAGGAAGTAGTAAGTAGTATCTGAAATTCGGATGCTGTATTTCTCTCTCACGATCTAATGCCTCGTTGTCAATTTTGTCACTTTGGTCAGAAGTATGAACTGACCGTTCATGGAGAAGAGTGTAAAGTGTAAATAGCTCGCTCTGTGCTGCTGTGCTGTGCATAATTGATCTGGTTCGTGAATGGCCAAAAATGGTACTACTACAGGAATATAGTAGTAGTACTACCTAAGCTACTTACCAGTATGAACTGCAGAAGACAGCAAGCAAGACACTATCACAAGTGCTCCATTAACGGTCACTCCGATCAGAGCCTAGCAGCAAAGAAGACCTGACTCATCATGCATTGCCTCAACAGCTACCTAAATCGATCGAGATCGAATCCACCACGCGGATCATATTTCGTTCCCTTTCCTCAACGATCCTGAATGCTCTGAACCTGGTCAGTCAGTCCGAATGTTTCTCAGATTACCAACCTCTGCTCTGCTCCCTCCACCCATCAAACCCCCTTTTGTCCACCGTAAAGCCGAGCCACTTGGCCACTCCCGCCACTGGCCCACTGTGCATGGCTTATCTTATCCTGCCTTACCCGGCCTTCTGCTGCTACTGCTGGATCCCCTCCTAACCATACGGTTATTATGAGATATACCATGATTTTAAAAACTGAAAATGTTACCGCACGTGATAACTATAGAAACCGTGTCGTTTTGTAAACCCTGCTCGAGGCACATACGCACCGCGCAACACCAGCGTCTCCTCATCGGTCAAGATCCGTAGGCTGAACCCACACTATGCACTATACACGATGCTCGCCAAGGATCATCGCAGCCATAAAAGTAATTTGTGCTTTGTCACGGTCGCACGGGAGAGTGGCGCTTTTTTTCTGGTAAAACCTAGGAAGGGATCCACCGTTCCAACATGCGTTACATGGCTACATCTGGTGAGTCACATATCGTGGCATCCGAAGAGAATCGAAGCACGTCGAGTGGCTGCGCTTTGTTTCTACTTTTGCATAGGATCCTGAGTGTAACACGCGAGTCTTTGCGTGAAGAGATCAGGGTGTGATATACGGTTAATATGCATATCTTTTTCGGTTTTGCTCTTTCACTTGCGACGGATTTTTGTGTTTCTATCTTTTGAATTTTCATCCATATGATTTTGCACCAAGATTCGTATTCGTATCAATCTAGCTTACAGTTACACTCGATTACATAGCAATTACACTCATTCACGTGCATTAGAATTATATTTCTATAACTGTGTTTGCCTCCAAATTTACCATTTTTGGCATGTTTATCCTTTTTTTCGTTATTTCATGCAGAACATGTTGTAACATTCGGTCGGAAATTCTGCAAGATTTAAAACTCCAATCCATCAAAAGATCAACAGATAGTCTCTATATTTTTCCCCCCTTTGAAACGGATGGCAAGGAGAAGTTTGTGAGGAAGTACCAATCAGGATTCAGAAGAGTAGCAACAACATCCTAGGCATGTACAGATTACTACCCCACTCTATACACTTCAGCAACTCTCTCTCCATAGTATACATGGTAGGTAAGTACCAACACCAACCATGTCGAATTGTCGATCAAACCACACATCACAAGTTCACAAAAACCGTAAACAATGGGTAACACCGCACACCCACCATGGCCTGTATTTGCACGTACCACGCGAATCGTTGCACGCGCGTACGCGGCGTACGTGCGTACGTACGCACGCAGCGCCTACCCGTAGATGGCGTAGCGCATGCTCTCTCGCACCACGAGGTGGCGCCCGGCCTCGTCGGCGCGCGGCGGCCGCCACCCGCTCGTCGCCCACGCCTCCTCCACACCTCCTCCTCCTCCCACGTCCTCGCCGTCGAGGCGCCGCACCACGCACGACATGGCGAGCAGCGCCCTCGCCATCAGAGCGCCTGCCCCGCCCGCCGCCGCCACGCCGCGCCCGCGCGCGTCGTCGTCGTCGCCCGCGCCGGCGTGCCCCCCGACTAGCGCGCTCTCGTCCACCACCCGCGCCGTCCGCCTTCGCCGCCGGAACAGAGACAGCACGCCCCACATACCTTAGCTACCTTCTCACTCGCTCTCTCTTTGCCTCGAATAGCTAAGCTTTGGCTTCTTGCCGAGCTCGAGATACATCGATCGCAAGCTTGGTGGTTTATATACACGCACGCGCGCGCGCACGGGCGGACGGAGAGACAGAAGAGAGCAGAACACGATTGATTGATCGATCTTTACTTGCAAGCTGCAACACAGAGCGCACGCTAAGGAACACAGGGAAACCGGACGGGGTCACTCATGGAAAGGCGAAACCGCGAAAGGCTTAGATGGATGAGTGGTGGTGGGGGAGAGAGAGGAGCACTCGCGCAAAGCTAGCTGAAAAGGGGTATCCATCCATCGATCGATGGACGAACGATGGCTACACCCTACACGAGCCGAAAACAGCAGCAGCCTAAGCTAGTTAATTAAGCTCGACATTCCCAATACTCCAAGCTGATGATCTCCATCTCCCTAGTACGCTTGCACGCATCTCGTCTCCAATCTTCCAGCCATGATCCGGGGTTTGTACTTGCATCATATCATAAAAAGAAAATAATCCCGGTGTTCTTTAAACACGGTCGTTTTTGCCGTGCCGTGGATAAAAAAAGGCCATGATTTGAGATGGGCGGATGGGCGCTTATCACTTTTGCAAAGCTACTACCCTTGCCCGGAGTGCTTATCGGCATATTATGCTACAGTGTGCTCACAGTTCAGAGATAGATGCAGTACGTACTGATCGATCGATCGATCCATCCATCGCAAGTTGCGTGCGTATCCAGAAAGGTTGCAAATTGCAAAGGTGAGGAGGCCTTTTTTTGGGGCGTACGAGCCGTGAAGACGGCGCACCAAACCCAGCCGCTGCTGACTGCTTAGAAAGTATAGATGCCGGGTGATCTGGACGTTCGCTGCACAGGCTGATAATTAAGCAGCATGTACTCTACTCCTACTGCGTAAATACTGTCACGTTGGATTGTTCCATGACCATGATGAGTGAGACGATGAGCGTGGACGTGTATGGTGTGTGGTCGTGTCACGGTGCGTGACTCTCCTCCAGTTTTGTGTTGGGCCAAACGGGAATCGTGGGCTAAAATCTAGGACGGGTCAAGCCCGAATCCGTGCCTGTCACGTCTGCTGCACCAGTGCATGTGTCGTCGTCGTCATCAAGGACGGAAACTCAAATAAGGCCGAGCTTGTCTCCCGACACGAAAAATCAAGCCAAAGATTAATGTATAATTAAGAGAGAATCTATTTTATGCCATTTAGTTTATCACCGTTCGACAATTTGCCACTAATATTATCTTTCTATAATATACTGACGACTTTATCAATTGTTCTACATTATACCATTAGGATGAACATCTTTCTAAAAATACCCAAAATACCCCCAGAGACATACATGGTTATCAAATAATTTATCTCACTAGAAAGTTTTAAAAAATATGAATTTTTTATATGGCCTCCTTACACAACTGAGAAGTATGTACATAAGTTTCAATTTGTTTTTGGTATTTTTTTAGAAATTTTTTTTGTGTGATATATCATAGATAAATAGCTTACACAGAAGATAATAGCAAAAAAAAAAATCTTATGTTGCATATGAAAGATAATTTACATTAAAAATAACAACACAAAAAATATTTTATATAGCATATAACAAATAAGTTTTTTTAAAAATATAAATGAAAAAAGTTGAAACTTATATACAAACTTTTATACTGTGTAAGGAGGCCTCATAAAAGTTTTCATTTTTTTTTGAAATTTCTAACTATATAAATCAACTGTTAACCTTATATGTCCATAAGAATATTTTAGGTATAATTGAAAAATAAGCCCAACTCAATGGCGTATTGTAGAACAATTGATAAAGTCGCCAGTATATTGTAGAAAGAGACAAAGTTAGGGGTAAATTGTTGAACTATGACAAACTCAATGGTATAGAATAGATTTTCTCTATAACTAATTATTAGCTAAAAACTTTAGAAATAAATTGAAATATTTTTTATAGATTTTTTTAAATGTATATTTTATGGGATCACCTATACATTTGTCGATAACTTTTCTCCTATAAATTTAACAGATGTAATTATACTACAATTATGATGTAATTATATTGTAACTTACATGTAAATTGTATATAACTTTCAAAAATCTCTCTGTAACATGCTATTACGGTGAAACGAAGGTCGTGGGAACAAATACTCTCGCATATGTGCGCTTAGTGACTTTTTTCCGTCTTCACTTGCACAAATCTGAATATAATTTAATGGTTTAAAATTATGTGGAAGTTACATGCAAGTTATATTGCAGATACATGTAAGTTATAGTGTAACTACATGCAAGCGAGTTACAGTATGACTACATGCAAGTTACCGTGTAATTACACTTATCACATCTGTTAATTTTTTAGAAGAAAATTTATCAATAAATATATATCAAAATTGATATTTTATTATTGGAGTTAGTTTAGAAGGTGTGTGTGTGGAAAAGGATTGAAGTCGGGAAAGTTGAGAGCCTAACCCGAGCACGAAACGTAACGGATTTGCTAAATTTCTGGCACCATAAAATTTCATTGATTGCAGTCGGTTTGCATGCCTATGCACTATGCCACACAACCTCACAGGCCTGAGGCCTCCCAACTGTGCTTCCGTGTGGTTGAAGATTATTTCCACACATAAATCATAATGAGTGATGATTATATATTAATTACATATATGCAATTTCGAGACTTACATGTAATTTTGAGACTTACATTATAAATACACTAAAATTATATATGTAATTTATAAACTTATGATGTAAATATACACCGACTATTTTTTATTAAAAAATATGGCGCAATAAATATAGATACTCCCAAACATAATACGCGCCGGTTCCAACTGACCCCGTCACATCGCGCGCACCGCACCGGTCGCGCACGTACGCGACGCGACGCGAGCCGCCGTTTGCCGCAGCAGCGCAAGAGAAAAGAAAACCCCGTATAAAAATAAAGAGAGAAAAAAAAACCCAGCAGAAAACACCGCCTCTCTCTCGCTCTCTCTCTCTCTCTCTGCCTCCCTCCTCCCCCTCGGCCCGGCGCCGCGCCGCTCGGCCGCGACGAACCCTCGCCTCCCCTCCTCCACCCCGCCGCCCGCCGCGGCGGCGCTCGCGGTACGCGGGATTGGGAGGCTGCGGCGGCGGACACGGCGGCTGGAGTGAGTGGTGGAGCGGGCGGCGGCGGCTGGGAGAGGGGCGCGGGTGGGGAGAGGGGCGGGGGCGGCGGAATCTAGGGTTGAAGGGGACGGGAGGGTTGGGTGCCGCGGCGGGGGCGCCATCATCCATCGGTATGGACGATGATGGCGGGGAGAGGACGTTCAAGGCGAACTTCACCGGGGAAGGGGTGAGGCTGCTGCGGGCGCGCGTCAAGGAGAAGCTCAGGGAGCTCATGGGCGACTACTCCGACGACACCCTCGCGGTGAGCACCCCTCCACAAACCCTACCCCACCCACTCGATCGTCTCGTCTGCAGCGCGATCTACGATCCGTTTGCTAAAACCCTGGCTGGCGGTGGCGTGTGTGGGATTAGATTCCCGTCGTGGCTGGCTGGGGGCACACGCCGTGTCGGTGTATGTGGATTTCTGGGGCTCGCGTGAGATTTTGGAATTGGTTTCGTTTTAGATTCGTTTGCGCCGCCGTCCTACCTGCATTTGTCTTTATTTTGGTTCCTCTGCTTTAAGGATTGAAGTTTTTTTAGATAATGGATTAAACTGGCCTCTACACCCAAAGGATGTACACAGCCTAGCTTTAAGGATTGGAGTAAGAAGCTTTCTTTTTTACCCATGTATGGACACTAGAGTGGATACTAAATAACTGGCGCTCAGCACCTGAGCAGCACATGGGATCGTGTTATGCATTTTTAATGAAGCATGGAACATTAGTTTAGCCAAAAATTATTGCCCGTTACGGCAGTTTCTTGTTAAATCAGTATTGCCTTGGTGAAATATCAGTCAGTTTGATGCTTTTATCGCTTAACTGGACTAGCAATTCTGTGTGCTCCCATTGTCAGAATATCTGCTTTGATGCCTAATGTATTTTCAATTTTGGGATGTTTTTCATGAGGTCTATGGAGGTTACATGGTCAGCAGATGTCGTGAAACTTTGTTGCTACACTATGAACAATCCACAGGAGTTTGTGTTTCCTTTTTGCAGTGTAGAAACCTATGATCCATCAATATTGATGATCTAACGATTTCATTTTGTTGATCAGGAGTATGTTGTGGTATTGCTCAGAAATGGAAGACGGAAGGATGAGGCTGCAAAAGAGCTGGAGGTTTTTTTGAGTGACAACAACGAAGCATTTGTATCCTGGTTATTTTCTTGCCATCCAAATTTTTCTAAACTTTTTTTAACCATGCGTATTTTGTTCTAAGAGCTCTGAGAAACTATGGCCACGCAGGTTATGGGACCACCTCTCCTCAAATTTGCACCTTTATGTGCAACCCAAAGCTATCTCTTCAAATAATGAAGTTAATAGTACTCGGAGTAATGCTAGAGGAATGCCTGCACAAAATATGACTAGCAGCACACAAGCTATTCGTGAACCTGTAGCTGGCACTCAGAAGACAACGGGAATTCATCAGAGAAGGGAGTGGGGAGGAATTGTTCGAGACCAATCAGAAACAGTTCCCCTTCGAAGTGTTGTAACTACTGTTTTGCATGCAGAGGAAAAGGATGTTAATAAATCACATGCCAGAAGACGAACCCACTCACCTGACATGCATCACCAAAGAAAGAGAAGCAGAGAAGATGATGAACGGCAAATCAAGGTCTCTAAGCTCCTCTCAGTCTGAATTTATCTTACAAACATGTCCAGTAGTGCATATATGAATTATTAAGTTGTGTCATGAAACACATAATTTCCTATTGATAACTTAATGTTTTGAACGTACACTTTTCTCTAGCCTTGGTATTAAGCCCACTGAACCAACCTACCCATAACTTTTATTTGTGTAATATTAATGCTCAGATGATTAAATTGTGCACTTCTCAAGTTAACACACCTATATTATGACAAGTTCTTTTTATTTTGGAATACTGTTGTTGTTGTTGTTGTTTTGTCTCTGGGGGAAAAAATAGAGTAATGGTGCAAACCTAACAGAGTAACAGCTATAGAATTTACGTCCCATTTATTTTGGTTACTGATATACATGTCCTGTTTTCTCCTTGCCATCACTGGTTAATTTATGTTAACTTATTTGAAGTTTAAACATCCTTGTTTTCGAAATGGATTGTGATTTGGAAAACCTGCTTGTGTTGGTCTGCACTGCTACTTGTAATTAATCATCATTATGCGTTTCACCGTTTCTTTCCTTTTCCTCTTTTTCTAACTTGTAAACCCAGTTCTGTTTATCAAACCCCATTATAGGATTTGTAGGAGTATTAATCTTCTACTTTTTTTTTGTTGCTTAGTGGAATAGCCCTCTTATATACAATCTCTAATTCCATTTTATTATGCTTATTTTGGATCCCCTTTCACGTATAATTTTGGCCTCAACTTGAAACCTGATATTCAAAGCCCTGAACTTCCACAGTTGGATCAACTTCAACCATGACAGTAGGATCTGCTGTGCCCTTTTCACATAACCTGGTTTGTGCTATTGTGGCACTATAGTCAGCAGCACATGTGTGGGCTTAGCCAATAAACAAAATAACATTTGACTGCCTCATACATATCAAGAGGCAAAAAACCATGAATAACTATGGCGGTATGGTATACACTCAGGGTGTTGTTTGCACCAGATCTTGAAGTTTGGGGGTTCTTGATTCTTAGATGAAATCCTTATTCATAGTTGTGGGTGAAAAATGGACTCTCTGATAGTTAGGGGTGAATTTCCCATCCTTGTCAGTCTCAATGACTAATAAAAATATAAGTTTGAGATATCCGTTGAAGAGAAAACCTATAATGCCCAATTAGGGGTGGGCGTGCTTCGGGCCAACCTACTGGCCTCGTTGGCCCGTCCCACAAATCTGGCTTTAATGGGTAGGTGCACTGGCTCTAGACTTAAAAGGCCGGCTCCGATGGGTGGGTGGATCGGCTTCACGAGGTACCACGTCATACTCCATCCAAGGCATCGATCCCCAATTCTCCATCGTGCTCGCACCATCACACATGGTGGCAGCGCCCTCCTCCCTTCCTAGCATCCACTCACCACCACACCGGTGCCACGCCGGCGCCCTCTCCCTTCTCCTGACCTCTACATCAGTGAGCCGGCGATGCTTCCTCCCTCCCTCCTCCCGCCCACGCTAGTAGCGCTGCCTGCATCTTCCTCTACCTAATGCCGGCTTCTGCCACGTTGGTTGCGCACTCGCGCTACCCCTTGCACCAGCGCTGCCGGCGGCGGCGACTTGGCTATCATCCCACACAGCCTGCTGTGCACCCTGCTTCCCGACGTGGCCACACCGTCGGCCGTCCCTGACCTTGCTGGCATGAGCCAAGCTGCTGTATCTCTTGTTTGCCTGTGATATCAAAGCTGATGAGCTGATCTCTTGTTTGCCGTCAAAACTTGCTTGTTCATTGATTCGTTTTTGTGAATTTTGAAGCTTTTGTCATGTACTAGCACTGATGTATCGGGTAGCAAAAAAAAAGAGAGTTTCAATGTGTTTCTATTAAAGCCAGTAATAATTAATTAAGCATCTCCAATAGAAAAATCAACAGATTATATTCTACTACATTCTTTCACTTGATTTGGCATGTTTAGTGTCTTCTAGCAAGAATCTGATTTTTTTTGCATGGGTCGACTCATGGTACCCAGTGGATCCCAGTGGGTCAACCCATTGGCATTGTTGCATCCTAGGTGAGTTTCATGGGGCGAGTCTGATCAGACCGCCCCGGACCATGCCCAATCATGTAAGTTCTTTGGAGCATCCTAGATACAAAATTAGTGAATTGAGCTATCGTGTTTTTATTTGTGTTGCCACTGTTTATTTATATCATATCATTACCATATATGATCTGTGACTACTGATATCATTCAATGCATAGGAGATTCTGTATTCCTCATCCTCGTTCTTATTGGTATCTCATATTTTTATATCTTTTCAGAGAACATCACACCAAGATATTGATGCACCACGCCGGCTTCTTCAGTTTGCTGTTCGGGATGCTGTTAGACCTGTACAGCCCATAACCCCTAGGTCAGAATCAGCATCCAAACGACTTCGTTCTGTGGTGTCTACCATGCCATCGGATTCACCACTTGATGTCAGACTGCAGAGAACAAATTCAGATGTAAGAGTACCTGGTGTCACCGCAGCAGCATTAAGAGCTGCAGCTGAGGCTGCTGAAGATGTTCTGAAGGAGAAATACTCTGGAAGTGTGTTTAGGAGATTGGGTAGAAAGGGCATGGTGAATGCTGCTGAGGAATCCTTTGGTTTCAGTGAACAAGGTCGAGAAAGAGAATATGGTGATATAGATAATGTCCAAGCAGAAAATCAACTAGATGTTCATGGAAGAAATCATTATGCAGGTGATGCTTATATGTATGACCGGGAGGCAGCCAAAGGCACTGATTCTGCATCAGATATCGATCGGCATGATGATACTGGTGCAGCTAGGTATAATGATTTGGTATCTTGCCGAAGTACATTGCCTTCTAGTATAGGCAAAGAATCAGTAGTAGCGGGGTTCAATACTGTTGAAGGAACTACAACCATTAGAAGCAGAAGGTCTATAATGCAGGACCCACATGCTAGTTCAGGGCGAGGACCATCTGAAAGGATTAACATGGTTAACAATATTACACAAAAGCCTGCCAACCAGGCAACAAGAAGGAATGCTGTGAAGATAGAGCCTCAAGTGCCCACAGAGATGAAACATACTGACTCAAGAAAGTCAACTGCGACACTTGCACATGTTAACAATACTCCAATGACTGACAAGTCCAAAGTAAGTTTCTGTACTTTCCAAGGGATAGCCGTTTCACGCATTTTGAAACTTTAAACTGGCTTGGCTCATGAACATCTACAGCATATGACAAATCTTTTCACATAGAATAAGCTTGATTTGTTGCACCAAATGTTTTAGTTCAGTCCTCA
Organism: Oryza sativa Japonica Group; assembly: GCF_034140825.1. Lineage (NCBI taxonomy): Eukaryota > Viridiplantae > Streptophyta > Magnoliopsida > Poales > Poaceae > Oryza > Oryza sativa. Next base: position 24,116,272 of record NC_089038.1, read on the forward strand.
CGTGCTCAGTATACTTGGAATTGTAATCTTAAGTTAAGGCATCCAGGCTTTAGCTTGGTTGGTATATCCTTCAACAAACTTTGACTTGCTAATTGATTTTAAAAAAATAACACTGTAGAGGGAGGACTGGAACTCCAAATTCATATTGTTAACCTGAGATTATTTTCTCTAAAACATGTGTTGGAAAACACGTCCCATGGGTTCGTAAGAACATACAGCACACACCATTTTTTATTCTTCTATCTATCTATACTACGCCACAAGCTTGACATCTGGGGCCATGAGGTCCCCACGCGTCAATGCTTTTGCTTTGATATGTCATCAACTAACTATGCTATAAACTTGCAATATTTTGCTTTTGCCTTTATCTCTTATAATATTCGTTGCAACGAACGGGCCTTTAGCTAGTGCGCAAATAATAAAGCGTGTCTGGGTTGTTGGCGTCTCCATTTGCATCTCTATTTAAGTACTCTTTATCTGTGTCTTCTGTCTAATCCTCTTACTTGAGTTTCTTCTGTGCTGTGACTTGTATGACGAATTTGTAATTAATTTTTTTCTTAAATTTTACAGGATTCAATGTGTTCAAGCTCTATGGTGGAGGAACAGAAGCTTCCATCACTTGGTATGTAGCACTTGAGTGTTGATTATCACAGCTACACGATGCATTGAGCTTTTATATCAGCACGCAACACCATGTTTGATTATGAGACACCTTTATTTAATTGAAAGTCATCATCTAAAACATCTCTACTGTGTAGACTTTTTAAACCCCTAACCTTACTTATTTTACATGTTGATTCTGTGGCTTTTTTTCAACACCCTCAATGACTCAGAAATTTTCCTCCTCTTGCCCCCTTCCAGCTGTTGGATCATGCAGTACAGGTCAGCCAGAAGGTGGCACTGATTCTAGAACAGTTTTTCTTTCCAATGTAAGTGTCTCGTACTACCATTTCATTTGTGAAGCTGAGAAGCTGCCTTTATTACTATTTACTAACGATTGTTCTCGTGTTTATAGGTACATTTTGCTGCTACAAAAGATGCTCTTTCCCGTCATTTCAATAAGTTTGGAGCTGTGCTTAAAACTCTTATTGTGACTGATATTGCTGGTCAGCCAACAGGGTATGAATTCCAAGTCTTCTCTTCATTCTGAAGCCTGAACAGCAGAGTTATTTTAGACATTATCCTCATTTTTTTTCTTTGTGTTGTCCATTCAGCTCAGCGTACATTGAATTCTTGCACAAAGAGTCAGCAGAACAAGCCCTAACTCTTGACAACACATCTTTTATGTCGCGCATGCTCAAGGTAAAACCCCATGTTGACCTTTCTATTGTGCACTAAAACTCTACAACTCTATTAAATATTGTGGATCGCTATGCAAGATCCAGCTGCTCTAGTAAGCTCGCTATAGTTTTATTTGTATGGGAGAATATATTAGTTGAGCTGCTTCACTGCACACAAATTGCCAGCTGAATTGTGTATTTATCGTTAGATCACTAGCTAAATACCCGCGCTTCGCTACGGATACAAATGAATTATGCATGTGCTAACATATTTTGGAACAAGTTTGTAAGGTTTTTGGAACAATATCATCCCTGATTCCCTGTGGATGTCTTTGCATGGTAAACTTAAATTCTAGAGATGAAATAAGATATTAACAATATGTAGAAGTACTGTTTTATAAAATTAAAGTACATAAAAGCATAGGTGGTAAAAAATACAACAGAGTTGGTGGGTGGCAGATTCACTGCCACCACCATTTTCTTCTTTTATAGATACCTGTTGGTAAACTGTAAAATAAAAAAAAATCATTGCCATTGCAGTCAAAACCTTTTCAGTGTTGTAATTCCTGGCAGAAAGATCCTTTTCAGTAGTTCCTCTTCATGGCTTGCCAAGTTGCCATGCATTCATGATCTCAGCAATTAATTGTGTATACTGCAGGTTGTTAGAAAGAACTCTCTCGAAGTGTCTCAACAGTCTGGCTGGCCCCGTGGTTCTCGGGGATCAACATTCCCTTCAAGACTCACTAGAACTGCATACCCAAGGCCAGCATTTCCTGGTGCTATGCGTGGGCGTCTACCACTCAGAGGTGGTGCTCGGAGCTTACAATGGAAGCGTGATAATGCTGATACTGTCGATGCGGCAAAACCTGGTCACAGCACACCTATACCTACCGGTAATCAGTTGATAAGCCCAGTTGTGCGGAGCTTCACCTACACACGTGCTGAGCAAAAACAGGACGTTGGTGCGACCATTTGACTGCTCCTGATGAAACTCGCAGAAAGACCTCAGAATTAGTGTTATCTCATAGTTCCTCCTCCTCTCGTAAATACTATTTATTTAGTTGCAGAGCTTAGTAACAGGCTGGTTTTTGGAACTGAATTTGAGCCATGTTCTGTGACCAGTTTTGTGTGCTTTTTTCCGGCCATCGCTCATGCTGTGCTGGCTACGCGAAGTTTGTGGATTGAAAAATCAGGGAAAAAAGAAAGGAAAGTAAAGGTTGTAGAATATGATGGGAACACCGCAACATTTAATATTATCGGTAGGTTATTCACCCGGCGCATTTTATTTATTGATTGATGTGATCATCTGAAAAAATTGTAGTACTAGTAATGCTATCCTGCTGCATCTTTTGGCTCCATGATTGCCTTCAAATCAGGCAATTTTGTACTGTACAGGCTACAAATTCTGGCTATTTCACCTGTGCTATTATGAATTGTAAACAGTACTAGTAGTACTCTGAAAGAATAGCCCAATTTTTGCTTGGAATCAACGAAAACTCACGGGTAGCTCAAATCTAAAAGGATTTTTCACGTTGACTCAACTCATGGAAGGCAGATGATTTGAGGACAAAGGACAAGAATCTGTGTCTTAGCCCTCGTCTCATTGTCCCCCTCCTGCTGTTATCTGCCAATCTCATAATTTATTATACGGAGTACTCGTACTTCTTTTGTTTGGACTTGTTGCTGGAACAATTTTAGTGTTGTTAACCATTAAGGTTTCAAATATCAGTGTAGTATTCTCTCCGTTCTAAAATTTACCATTTTGTCTCAAAATAAGTTAATCTAATACGAGATATGATATATTCAAGTACTAGATTCATAATACTAAAATATATCATATCATGTACTAGGTTAACTTATTTTGAGACAGAGAAAGCAAGTACTTTGGAGTTTTTTTATGATAATTAAAAAGTGAAACCGAATGAGTAATGAGTGTGATTGGTTGAAATGAGGGAGTTGGTGAAAAAGTTAAAGAACTGCTTTGGAACACATTAATGCAAAACACACGGAAACAGAAGAACTCGGGAATAGAATGTTGTGTTTATTGAAAATCCTATAGGAATTAAAAACACATGAAAGTTTTAAAACTATTGTTTGGATGACACTCACCTAAATCATAGGAACTTGTCATTGGAAGTGAAAAACATGAGGTATTCAAAAGATGCGCAAATCTTTCGCGTATTCTTGAAAAAAAATATATGAGGTAGAACCGTAGAGCCTCCCACTAAAATTCGTATGAAACAACTCATTCCCTAGGAATTTCAAAGAAATTTAGGAGAGCTATTCCTTTGTTCCGAGCAATCACATACTCCCTCCGTCCCATAATATAAAAACCTAGGACCGGATGAGACACTTTATGGTACAACGAATTTAGATAGGAAACATGTCCAGATTCATTGTACTATGAAGTGTCATATTCGGTACTAGATTGTTATATTATGGGACGGACGGAGTAGGAAATTAGGAATCAAATCCTTCAAAATTTCTGTTTACCTTTGTTCTAAAGGAGTTAAGGAGTCCATATTGTAAAACTAATTTCAAACACTAAAAATCTATATATTTGAAGACGGATGGAGCATTGTTTTACTAATTTCAATAAATCCTGTCAGGTTTGCCCAATGATTGAAGGTAACTTTTTCCCACAGGCACTGATTGCAGCTCATATGATTTGTTTGACAATGCATTGGAGCAAACTAAACCAATGATTGAAGGGGAGTACATGATTTTCATAAGGGTTGGTTCATTTCCTTTAATAAATTCCCCGTAAAATTCATATATTTGCATTGCGGATAAAATAACTGGGCGCCTGGGCGTACATGGTACAGCACAATCAAGTGCCTAGTACTGTAGTACAAAACTACAAACCATCCAAGGAAGTGACGCCATCACGTCTTTTGCGCGAACGAACGATCTCTCCCTCCCTCCCTCCCTGGTGGTGAACTGCACTGCACTGCACATCGTGTCGTCGTCCCCCGATGCGCAGGACAAGGGCGCCACTCCAACCTCCAAAAGCGCCTCCTGCTCCACCCCAAAAGTCCAAGCGGAGCACAGTGCAAAATGTCAGTGCATCCGACACCACAGCAGCCTGCCACATTGTACAACCCCCTGCACACGCCGCAGCTGACAATTCAATATTTTTAGGCTTTGTTTATCTGAAAGGTTGGATACCTTCCTCTGTAGTAAAACGTACGGTATGATTAATTAAGTACAGTAAAGGCTATGAAAACTAAAATATAAATTAATATGATTTTTAAAACAATTATATATATATATTAAAAATATTGTTTAATAGTTTAGAAAATATGATTGTGAAAAACAGGAAAGTAGAAGTTGGAAAAGAAAAAAAATAACACACACCCTTAGGCCATTCGATTTTATTTTGTGGTTTTCAAAAGTGCCACGTAATCTAAAGACGTTTGGATTGATGAATGAAACAAATGTCTCCAATGCACAATTTTATTTCTTGGTTTCATAGCACTCAATTATTGAATAGTTTTATGAAACTATTTGGTCACAGTGGGGTTTCATTTTCGTTTCCAAGGTAGAGGATGAAATGTTCAGTCACAGTGGGGTTTCATCCTGTTTCCAAGGCATAGGTAAACCATGTTTCATCTAGATGAAACTTATTCCTTCTTGAATTTCATGATATATCATCAATTTGGCTTACTTGGCATCTTATTTAATGAGATTAAAACTCTTTATGAAACATGCACTGGGAATAGCATTAGAGCAAGTTCCCTTTATAGTATAGCCAACTGTTATAGCTCTAAAAAATCTACAACTAATCTAATAACCTATTCATACGATAGTTTAATATAAATATATACTACACCATTAATACTTAGCTCATATCTCGTACGTACATAAAATCAAATCTTGGACCCCTCCTCTGAATAGGTATGTCCACATTTGTTAGAGAGGTCAATTCCCTTCTTTTTTTTTTTTTTTTGAAGCGGAGAGAGTAGGGCACAGTTGGCTAGGAATTCGTATCCCATTTTCTCTCCTCTCTTCTCTCATGTTCATGAATAATGCTTACTAGCATGATAGTACTACATTGGAGTACTTGCTCTTTTATTTTTCTCCATTGTCAGCATGGTCGGTCTACTCATCCGGACGCCCCGGAGAGTCGACAACCGTTGATCTGTCCATCGACGGCGCGGGATCCGCGCCCCGGACAGTGGTCAAGCCCTGCAGCGACTTGTCATTCATTGCGCTTCGGAGTCAACACTCTCAGCAGCAGCAGCAGCAGCAGCAGCCGCAGCACGGGCTAGGCTACGACACTCCTGACGCCTTCTTGCCTTGCACTTCCGCTCCGTCCATGGCGACCACCGCCGCCGCCGCCAACCTCCTCCTCTTCTCAGCCGTGTTGCTCCTCGCCACGCCGTCGAACGCCGCCTCGGCGGCAGCGCCGGCGGTGGCGGCGATGCCGGTGCAGCCGCAGGAGCTGCTGCTCAGCTTCAGGTCCTCCCTGAACGACCCGTCCGGTGCCCTGTCGACGTGGTCGCGCTCCACGCCGTACTGCAACTGGTCGCACGTCACCTGCACCGCCGGCGGCGGCGGCGGCGGCGTCGCGGTCGGCCTGTCGCTGCAGGGCCTCGGACTCTCCGGGGACATCGCCGCCGAGCCGCTGTGCCGGGTGCCGGGGCTGGCGGCGCTCAGCCTCGCGTCGAACACCTTCAACCAGACCGTCCCGCTGCAGCTGTCGCGGTGCGCGTTGCTCGTGTCGCTCAACCTCAGCTCCGCGGGGCTCTGGGGTCCGCTCCCCGACCAGCTCGCCATGCTCGCCTCCCTCGCGTCGCTCGACCTCAGCGGCAACGACATCGAGGGTCAGGTGCCGCCCGGCCTCGCCGCGCTGCGGGGGCTCCAGGTGCTCGACCTCGGCGGCAACCGCCTCTCCGGCGTGCTCCACCCGGCGCTGTTCCGCAACCTCACGAAGCTGCACTTCCTCGACCTGTCCAAGAACCAGTTCCTGGAGTCCGAGCTGCCGCCGGAGCTCGGCGAGATGGCCGGACTCAGGTGGCTCTTCTTGCAGGGGTCAGGGTTCGGCGGCGCGATCCCCGAGACACTTCTCCAGCTGGAGCAGCTTGAGGTTCTTGACCTCTCCATGAACAGCCTCACCGGAGCTCTGCCACCGGCGTTCGGCCACAACTTCCGGAAGCTGCTGTCCCTCGACCTCTCGCAGAATGGCTTCTCCGGGCCGTTCCCCAAGGAGATCGGCAAGTGCGTGATGCTGCAGAGGTTCCAGGTGCAGGGCAACGGGTTCACCGGCGAGCTCCCCGCCGGCCTCTGGTCGCTGCCGGACTTGCGGGTGGTCCGCGCCGAGAGCAACCGCTTCTCCGGCCGGCTCCCCGAGCTGTCCGCGGCGGCGTCCCGGCTCGAGCAGGTGCAGGTCGACAACAACAGCATCTCCGGCGAGATACCCCGGAGCATCGGCATGGTCCGCACCATGTACCGGTTCACCGCCTCCGCGAACCGGCTCGCCGGCGGCCTGCCGGACACCCTCTGCGACTCCCCGGCGATGAGCATCATCAACGTCTCCGGCAACGCGCTCTCCGGCGCGATCCCGGAGCTCACGAGGTGCAGGAGGCTGGTGTCGCTGTCGCTGTCGGGCAACGCGCTCACCGGCCCGATACCGGCGTCCCTCGGCGGCCTGCCGGTGCTGACGTACATTGACGTGTCCAGCAACGGCCTCACCGGCGCCATCCCGGCCGAGCTCCAGGGCCTCAAGCTCGCGCTGCTCAACGTCTCCTACAACCACCTCACCGGCCGCGTCCCGCCGTCGCTGGTCTCCGGCGCCCTCCCCGCCGTGTTCCTCCAGGGCAACCCCGGCCTGTGCGGCCTGCCGGCGGACGGCGGCTGCGACGCGCCGGCCGCGCCGCCGTCGAGAAACCGCCTCGCGCTGGCCGCAACCGTGGCGTCCTTCGTCACCGGCGTGCTGCTGCTGCTGGCTCTCGGAGCGTTCGCCGTCTGCAGGAGGCTGCACGCCGCCGCCAAGCTGGTGCTCTTCTACCCGATCAAGATCACCGCCGACGAGCTGCTCGCCGCACTCCGCGACAAGAACGCCATTGGCAGGGGAGCATTCGGCAAGGTCTACCTGATCGAGCTGCAAGACGGGCAAAACATCGCGGTCAAGAAATTCATATGCTCAAGCAACCAAACATTCGGAGCAGTGAAGAATCACATGAAAACTTTCGCAAAAATCCGGCACAAGAACATTGCCAGATTGCTGGGCTTCTGCTACGACTCCCATGGCGGCGGCGGCGAGGTGAGCGTCATCTACGAGCACCTGAGGATGGGGAGCTTGCAGGATCTGATACGCGCGCCGAAGTTCGCGGTGGGGTGGAACGACAGGTTGAGGATCGCGATCGGAGTAGCAGAAGGGTTGGTGTACCTTCACCGTGATTACACTCCTCGCTTTCTGCATCGCGATCTCAAGTCGAGCAATGTGTTGCTGGGTGATGATTTTGAGCCCAGAGTTACCGGATTTGGGATCGATCGTGTCGTTGGCGAGAAGGCGTATCGATCTTCGTTGGCTTCTGATCTGAATTACAGCTGCTACATCGCTCCAGGTAAGCGTATCATTCATACAGTTCAGTCCATGCAACCAGTTCAGGACAGTGTGGATATAATGCAGTTATGATCTTCAGAAGTACGCCATCCGTTTCAGATTATAAGTCAAAGTCAAACTCTTCAAATTTAATCTAAGTTTTATATAAAAAATAGTAACAAACTTCAAACAGTTTGATTTTGGCCAAAGTTGAAACGACGACTTATAATCTTAAATAGAGGGAGTGTATTTTTTTGAACGAATTCTTCAGAAGTATTTTTGGTACTTAGGCATCATCAGCTCGTTTGTGTTTTCAGTTATACATTTCACCCAGAAGCAGAATTTCATTAGGATAGCTATTTCCACAGCAGAATTGCACTCAAGATTTCATAAAACTCTGGCTCTCTGCGCACTTATCCCACTGAAGTTGTTTGCTCTTTTGCTGAAACCAGAGGTAAACTGCACCAAGAAACCAACGCACCTCATGGACGTGTACAGCTTCGGCGTCATCCTCCTGGAGCTGATCACCGGGAAGCCGGCGGGGCAGCCGGCGTCGGACGACTCGGTGGACATCGTCCGGTGGGTGCGGCGGCGGGTCAACGTGGCCGGCGGCGCGGCGCAGATACTCGACCCCGCCGCCGCCGTCTCCCACGCGGCGCAGCAGGGGATGCAGGCGGCGCTGGAGCTCGCCCTGCTCTGCACCTCGGTGATGCCTGACCAGAGACCGGCCATGGATGAGGTCGTCCGGTCGCTGCAGCTGCTGCATTCGCCGCAGACTCTGCCGCCACCGCCGCCGTTCACCGGAGTTGCTGTGGAACCTTGAGTGGAACAGCTCGTCGAGCCAGGTTGCAGATTACTTCTGCCTCAGGACTTCAGGTTGTGCTTGAGCAGAAACTAGGATGGGAATTGAGATGTTCAGAGTTTCAGACTTGCATTGTTGTACATAGTTTGGGATTCTGATTGACATTGGAGAAGGAATCCACTTAGTATAATAATGAGAAATAAATGTGGGTTTATTCTGCAACCGGAGCTTGGAGTACAGAAGGAACCTCAGAGAAACTAATGGTGCTACAATTCAGAACGTCTACAGCAACAATATATTTCAGAATCCATTTTCTTATTCCATCATAATATGATGAATACAAGCTCAACAAGATGACAGCGATTGTTTCATTACACAAATATATAAGGATGATACGAGTTACATAAGCACAACTAGACAGAGAAAATTGATTTGGAAAACAAACAAATCGCAATAAACTATCGGCTACACGGGCAGTTTTGAAACACCAGCTCTGCCACAACTTATGCACGTTCAGATCACACTTTTGCTATGGTACATAAGCTCAAACTTCTATCATCGTGATCGGTGAAACCCACTATGTCACCAAGCAATCTGGCGACGCATTACTCTTCCATATCCTGTGCACGTTCCGCACGGGACCTTGATCGTGTCTGATAAACTCTCCTTCCTCCACTATTGTTGCTGGCGTTCACTATATCACTCAAGAAGAACCAGCAGATCGTGCTTTGCAAAGGCCCTGGCATGCCACCAACCAAAGGATAGCAAGGCGTAGACCTCCCGGTTTCCATGTCGAACACCATGCCCTGATCCCTACCACGCCCACCAATCCAGTACACACAGTTGCCCTTGAGACCATGCACACCCTCAGCATACATCGACACGGCATTGTTCCGCCCAACAAACACTGAGTAGCCCCCCAAGTCTGTCACAGCATCCCAGCACGGCTGGCGACGGGGGTAGTACCTTAGAACCAAGATTTCATTCTCCGATACACGACGGTGACCGCCTCCGGGCAGCTGCAAAGTCACAGTGCAGCTTGCATTCCTCCAGATCTGGTACAAGTTGCCCTCACACAGCACAATGTTCTTGGCATTGGTAAAAGCAGACACGGTGTTGTATGGCGGAGCGAAACTGGTGGCAGGATCAAACGGGAGGTTCCCCTCTGGCAACAATGGCTCGACCGTCGCCGGCGCATTTAGGTCCGGTTCGAGAGGTCCGATCGCGAACCTCCTATAATTGAAAGGGATGAGTGTCTCTGAACAGACAGTGAGCTTCATCGGCATCATCTGATCCCTTGGTCCAAGATGGTCATAGCAGACCATGCGAAAGTTGTGGTGGAGTTGGGTTCGCCTAGCTCGAATTGCAACTGCGCATTCAGGAAGCGGCACCACTGGTGCCTCTGGTGGTTGTTCTGATGGCCCTGGCTCATCGGCGGGTTTCCGGCGACGGCGCTCGGGGAGGCGGAGCAGGTGCACGTCTCCGCACCTCGTGAGGCAGTAGACCTTACCTTTGTCGTGGTAGACGACGTCGGTGAGCTGGTCGCCGGTGACGAGGCGGACGGGGTCGAGGACGGCCCACCTCCTGGCGCCCGCGGTGACGTAGGCGATCCTGTCGATGTCGCAGATGGCGGCGGCGGCGTAGTCGTCCTTGGCGGGGCTGGGCGCGAACACGACCTTGGAGACCCACCTGCTCTCGTAGATCAGGGGCGGGAGGACGATCTCCGTGGTGGTGATGGGGTTGAAGAGCACGAACGCGCTCTGCCCGCCGTAGAGCGCGATGGACAGGACGAGCCACCCGTTGCTGGACCCGACGCATCTGCCCCCCGTCAGTATCGCCGCGAGGTCGAAGCACCGCCGCGTCGGGAGGGACGCCGCCGAGGGGCACATCCTGGCGTCGGACAGCACGAGGAGCGCCGGCGACGCCGGCGACAGCGCCGACCGCCACGCCGTGCACGCCCCGCGCGCGCTGGCGTAGCACTTGAGGTCCAGCCTGTCGCCGACGCGGCACAGCAGGTCCGGCGGCAGGTCCGCCCAGCGCCTGAACGGCGCCATGGCGGCCGCGCCCGCGTCGGCTGCGTCGGCGATGGGCGGCGCCGGCGGCTGATCCGGGGCGGCTACCCCGCTAGGGTTCGAAGGCTCCAGGCGATTGCCAGGTTGGGGAATTTTATGCTCCTCCTCCTCCTCCTCCATGCTCGAATCCGGTGGCCATCTTGCGGATTACCCCCTTCACTCCCCCCGAATTACCCAAATTTGGCGTCGCGTGGCCGGCTTCACGCCACGCGCGGGCCGAAGGCCCACTCGGCTAAATGGGCCGTCCATGGCGCGCTCGGGATAGACCGCGTCCACGCACCGGGCTCATCTCAGCCGTCCACGTCGTACAAACGGACGTCTGGATGGGGGGGGGGTCTTGGCCCATGGGTGAGCCGTGGACCGGTGATTTTGGCTCTCCGCCACGTTTTTCGCCGAATCGAAAATTTGAGTTTTTCGAGAGGAGCCCGCCCATCGCCGCCGCAAAATTTTTCCCCAATTTCTCCCTCTTCTCCACTTCGCCTATTTGAGCAATCCGCTTCAGAGATTTTGCGGCGGGTTGGATGTCATAGCGCCATCGTGGAGGGGTTCGAAGCGGCAGGATTAGAGGAAGAGGCGAGCAAATGGTGAGTGGTTTTTTGAGATTTGGGGGTCCGTTGTTTTGTCCATTTTTTGATGAACTGTTTGCTGGGTGTTCTGATGCGTCTGTTTGCCTCTGTCGTTGCAGATCTGGTGAGGTTTTTGAATCTGAGCAGGAGGCTGAGGAGGGTAAGTGAGAAGTATGGCAGATTCTTGGGGGGTTTTGGGTAGCGTCATCGCTTTGTTTTGCTGCATCGATGGTTACTTTGGATTTTGCTATTGCAGATTTCCGGGGGATAGGAGGAGAAGGAACTCTAGCTAGGATTCATACGAGTAGAAGTAAGGATCAGAGAGAAGACCAAGGATGTGAGGCTAATATGTGCCCATTTCCCTGATCTTTTGATGCGTTTGGCGTGTTCTTACCCATCGGTGCCTCTTCTGCTACTTGCAGATTACAGCAATATGCCTGAGATGAGGGATAGCAAGAGGACGGCCCTTGGCGAGCTCTCCGGCGGTGGCGGGTTCTTCATCAGGAGGGTGGCCTCGCCGGGTGCTCTTGCGGCGAGGGGCCCCGGGAAGCCGTTGGCTCGGCGGTTCATACGGCCATCGAACAACAAGGAGAACGTGCCCCCGGTTTGGGCTGTGAAGGCCACAGCCACAAAGAGGAGAAGCCCACTTCCTGATTGGTACCCGAGGACGCCGTTGCGTGACATCACGGCGATTGCAAAGGTGATTGAAAGCTTCTTTCAGATTATGATATGGATCATGCAGTATAAATGATGTGACATTGTGAATGTGTGATTTAATCGCCTCGCGGAAAAGGTATGTTCAATTCAGTGGGTATGGTGTCTGTTAAGGACTTGATCATAGTTGCAAAATGGAAAAAATGCAATAAATGTGTGATACGCTGTTTATTTTTTGTCTACATTGATTCTGGAATTGTTTGTTTTGTGCTATTTAAGATTTTAGTACCGCGTCGTTATATATGGTGATTTTTGTCTTAACCAATGGCCATGTGAAGCAATTTGTTATAGTAACCTACTCATAACAAGATATTTTAGTTAAAAAGTGCTAGTTGGAATTTTAAGGCAACTTCTGGTGCCGTTTACCCGCATTGATCGTCTGAGAACATTACGTTGGTTTGTTTCATGTTTAACAATTAACATAGTATTCTGTAATGCATTTTCCTGTTTCCTGGTGCCTATTAAGTGTCCATGATACTTTACTTTGCGTATGTGCATGTAGTAGCTTAGTTTGTGATCTTGAATTATTTTTCTAGTTTCTTGATCTTGTAGTATTATGAGGCCTTGTTCTCTCTTCAAATGAATTCTAAGGCATCCGTTATACCCTCCTTTGGGCAATTGTTGTGTCGAGCGCCTGTGGTCTTGCACTCATGCTTTAGGTCGATAATTTCTTAATGTGTACTGTTGTACATATGTTGATACTGCCATTTTGAGTCAAAACGGCTTCATCTTACTATACCACAATGTTATTACCTGTATGGAAAACATTGAAGTGTTTCTATAGCATTGCTCAAGTCAAGTGATGTATTTTCTAGTCGATCCGATTTCCATATATATATTCTGAATTACTATTTGCTGGGCATGATGTTGGCCTTTCTTAGTTAAGCTCAAAGCACATATCCACCATCTAACCACTGCAAAATTTAAATTAACATTTGTATAGACTTTCAGTGAATCTGAATTTATATGACATGAGTACTGATATTTTTCAGCTGTACTTGCGTTAGTCACATGAATGTTATAGTCTACTTTGCTTTTTCCTTGCTGGTGCAGCTAATCTGACTTAAGACTTTCAGGCTATTCAGAGAAGCCGCTTAAGGATTGCTGCTGCTCAGCAGCGAAGCCAGACACCTGAGCAGAATACTCCCCATTGCACTGAAGTTCGGGACTCCCTTGATGTTGAACCTGGCATCAACTCAACTCAAATTGTTGCGACCCCTGCATCTAGCTTGGCCAAGGACAGTCTGAAGATTTTCTCCTCGCCATCTGAAACATCACTTGTTACCCCGTCCAAGCCGATGGATCCAGTCCTTCTGGATGATATGGAGAAGAAACTGTCCAGCTCAATAGAGCAGATAGAGAAGATGGTGAGGAGAAACCTGAAGAGAACTCCGAAGGCGGCGGCTGCTCAGCCTTCCAAGAGGGCCATCCAGAGGCGCACACTCATGTCGATGCGTTAAGGTGTATGCTCTGCTTCATAGTTGGGAAGGGGAGAAAGTCCATCTCAGACTTCTTCCCTCTTGCCTGCTGCTTCCATATCTGATAACTTAAACTGCTCAATGTGCTGCTGCTATTCTCCTTCTAGGCTTACCATTGCATGGTGCTCTGCTCGAGGACCTAGTTCTAGGATTAACAGCTGGAAGTGCCAGGTGTGCTGTCAATGGCAATGGCTCATTCTTCTGCAGTAGAACAACTGAACTGTAGCTCGTGCCACCGTGTCAGCTGTGCTGTCACTGGCAGTGGTTTATGCTATTGTAGAACCATGTGTTCTACTACTAGTTGCAGTGGACCAAGGAACAACTGAACTCTGTAGAAATACTTGTTTTTGCTGCAATATTGCACGAACCACTACTGTATGCATGTTTTTAGACCTTTGTGTAATTCATGCGTTTCATTGTTATACAAGCTGATGTACTCTATAAAGGTACCGCTTTGTCTTGAATACAAAGATGATGTGTTCTAGGCAATTCAGACACTGTCGTCATATGTGTTTCTGTACTCTTGATGTATGGCGTTCCTTGCAGAATATTTTGAAGTATAGCAAGAATGCACAATACCTGCTGCCAATAGTGAAGCACCAAAACTGCCATGAGGAAGACTGGGGTGTCCCCGAAAAAGAGAGGAAAACTGGAGTGGCTGTGGCTGACAAAGCTTGATCAAACTTGCAAGGCATTTCACCCTAGTTTTTGCTGCCATTCACTTGACTAAATGAAGATTGGTACTACCTGTCACTCATCTGCACATGTGTAGTTGGCTATAGTTGCTTACCGAGCAAAACCTGCCCGACTTCCTGGCTGCATCTATCGTTCAGTTGTTTTTATGACTTCAGAAAACATATGGCGAAAGATAATAACTGTACTGGTATAAAAAAACAATCCATTTGATATCTCATGTAGTAACCACAGAACAACTTGAAAGTAAGACGAGAACAGAATAAAAGCAGCAAAACTCGGTAAACAAAGCTGTTCAGATCAATCTTACCTAATCTTTGTAAAATCTGAAGACTGTGAAGTTATTAGATTTTGTTCAGATTCACATGGTAGACCCTATCTGCTGGCCATTTGGCACTAAAGTGATAATAGTGCTGCCTTATGATGTGCTACATAAGTCAATGTAGTGCATTGGCTATTTCTCTACTACTGGGAACATGACCTTTGATAAAGCATGTATACTTAAACCAGAGCAATGAGTGAAAGGAGAAACAAAAACAAAAACAAAACATCGGGTGAAATATCGAGGAGGATAAACAAATCAGTAGGCAAAAAATATATCTTGATTTCATAATAGTACAAAGTAAAATTTAGTTCTTGAAGAGCTATAGTAGACCCTACATTGATCTTTGTATTTGCCCAATGAAAATTAAAAATAATTAAATGGTATAATGCTATATTAGACTTCTATAGCCATTGGTCAATATAGTTAAATGGTAACTGGGGAGAATAAAGATGAAACGAGATAAAAAAAAAGGAGCTTCTTTGGTTAAAGCAAAAACCAGGTCCAGGCGCCAAAAGCCTCTGAATCACTTTCGCTTTTTCGAAACAAGTACGCAATGTGCACCTTCGTCTTTATCATATAATTATCACAGCTGATAGAAACATTTCTGGCTTCAGAGAAGAGTTTTTGCTTACGTTTGTCTACGATATTTGGAGAGCAAGATTGACATGAGACTACCGTCAGCTACCAACAGTTGTACATTGCTGAATACTGCAGGGCACAAAAACTGTAAGATCGTTCTTTTTTAAAACGAAACGCACAAGGAAAGTGAGGCCTAAGTGCCTAATTCAGTAAAAATGATGGCCATATATTTTCTGGGTTTATATGTTAAAACTTCAGAACACAAAATTACAGCTTTAATCAAGCGGCAAACACTTTCAGTGCCAGGCTTAAACAGCGGCGAACCGCGAGCACCATTTTCAGAGTTACCAAATATTTGTTCTGAATGATCCTGCAATTTCCAGCCAAGTTGTTATCATGATATGCTGTTGGCAGAATATCACCTCAACTCGGTACAATGGGTACACTCCACTACTTATTCAGAAGGGGGAGAGACAAGTAACAAATCGATAAAACAATACTAAGATCCGCTAAAACAAAGCGATATCCCAAAGGAATAACTAAAAAACTTAATAAAATTGATATGGCTGCTATAGACGGTCCAATGCTAAATAAGGGAATATCCCCTCGGGATGGCAAGATATCCTCTTTAAAAAGTAGTTTAGTTCCATCTGCTATAGCTTGAAGCAGTCCCGGGGGCCAGCATATTCAGGACCAATACGTTGTTGTATCGATGCGAATATTTCTCTTTCTAACCACACAATTACGAGTACTTCTATTGTGATTCCCAGTAAGAGGGTCAAAATGGGTAGAATCCATATCAGTCCATAGACTTCTTTTAATAATTCCAAGTTCGAAAAAGAATTGATAGCTTCTACCTGTACCCTGTCTATTATTATTTCAACGATCAACTTCTCCCATAATGATATCTATACTACCTAATATCGTCATGATATCAGCCAATTTCATTTTTTTTGACTAGCTGAGGAAGAATTTGCAAATTAATAAAACCGGGTGGACGAATTTTCCATCTCCAGGGGAAAAGACTATCATCTCCTACCAGATAAATTCCTAATTCACCTTTTGGGGCTTCCACTCTTGCATAAAGCTCTTGTTTTGACAATTCAAAATTGGGTGAAGGTTTTTTACCAAGAAATCGATATTCAAAATCATTCCCTTCGGAATTCTTTGCTTTCTTAAAGCGTCGGACTTCTAAATTCTCATAAGGGCCCCCAGGAATTTTTTCTACAGCCTGTTGAATAATTTTGATTGATTCCCTCATTTCATCGATTCGTACTAAATAGCGTGCTAATGAATCCCCTTCTTTTTGCCATTGGACTTTCCAATCGAATTGATTGTAAGACTCGTAAAGATCAACTTTACGAAGATCCCATTGTATTCCAGAAGCTCGTAACATGGGGCCCGATAAGCCCCAATTTACAGCTTCTTCTCCGCTAATAAAACCAACTCCCTCAACTCGTTCCAAAAAAATGGGATTCTGTGTAATAAGTTGTTGATATTCAATAACTCGTAAAAAATAATCACAGAAATCTAAACATTTATCGATCCATCCATAAGGCAGATCGGCAGCAACTCCTCCGATGCGAAAGTAATTATGCATCATTCGCATACTTGTAGCAGCTTCAAATAGATCATATATTAATTCTCTCTCTCTAAAAATATATAAAAAAGGAGTCTGCGCACCGAGATCTGCCATAAAAGGTCCAAGCCATAACAAGTGAGAAGCTATACGGCTCAATTCTAACATAATTATCCTAATATAGCTGGCTCTTTGGGGTATTTGAATATTCTCCAAGAATTCTGGTGCATTTACCGTTATTGCTTCTGTAAACATAGTAGCTAAATAATCCCAACGTGTTACATAAGGTAAGTATTGTATAATAGTTCGGTTTTCCGCGATTTTTTCCATTCCTCTGTGTAAATAGCCTAATATGGATTCACAATCAATAACATCTTCACCATCGAGAGTAACGATCAGTCGAAGAACACCATGCATTGATGGGTGCTGAGGGCCCATATTGACTATCATGAGATCTTTTCTTGTAAGCGGTAGACTCATATCCTTTATTCCTTAATTCATTATTCCATGAAAATGGATTATTCCATGAATTCCTCAAAACGAGGCTCATCAAAATGCAAAATCTAAGACTACTATAAGACTACTAATAAAATAAGAAAAAAAATTCGAACGATGAAATTACCGCTCCCTAATATCCAACTGACTGATTAATTTCTTATAACGTACTCTATTTTTCTTTGCCAAATAAGCCAGCAAACGTTGACGTTTTCCCAAAAGTCTTCGGAGACCTCTTTCCGATGAAAAATCTTTTTTTGTGTAATTCCAAATGTGAAGCAAGTCTCCGTATCTTATTGGTGAAACTGAATACTTGAAATTCAACAGAACCCCAGTTTTCTTCTTTTTCTTCTTTAACCATAAATCCAAAAATTTTTCTACCTCCTTTCTTTTTCATGTATTTTTCTGATCAGGAAAAATAAAAAATTATGTCAGTTATTTTGAAGTTATTCTAATCTCGTACACACAAAAATTTGCAATTATTCATCTACTACTGGAATTTGGATTTATTTTATCGATGCAAATTGGATTTGGATAGAAGGGTACATTCTTTTATTTTAGATAGAAGAAAAGTTTCTTCTATCTAAAATAAAAGAATTTTGCTGATTTATTTATTGCTATATCCAATTTATGGAATTGATACACCGTTTAATTGATATCATTTAGCAAAATGAAACATAGCATATGCATCCATCTTTCGGCTCAAGAATTTCACGGGATAGAGATATGGTATAAGAAATAGGCTATTAAGTAACTCTAAATGAATTATGGATATATCTGTATCCTTAACATACTGAAACAACTGCCATTATTCGTATCAAACCAATAGCGATTCATACAAGTTAAATCTTCTAATCAATGGTGGGCCAATAATGAATTTTTTTGCATATGTATTAAGACGTTTGGCTTGATTTCGAAATTGTCCAGAGTTTTTTATGTAGTTTTCATTGCAAAATGATGGATCTCCTTCCGTAACTTTCTAATTACGAGTACGAGAATTGAAAGACATGAAAATTCTCAATTCTCTACGGCGTCTAGGAGATAGATAGAATATTTTCAGGAACAAGAAAACCAGAAGAATCTTTCTCTCTATTCACTACCATTCCGCGTCTTCGACTTCTATTAGTTTCTTTTCTTCTTTAATGCAATAGCTATAGTTTGATATAGAATCCATTTCTCAAAGTAATGGAAACCTTTCTCTTATAGGAAATGGTTCGAAAATCGCTATTCCACCTTTTACGTATCGTGAAAAGTGATACCTGTGAAGATCGTGCATTTCAATCACATTCAGATCCGTTTTTTGAGTCCATGATATAACCAAATTAGATGGATCTTCCACCCGTTTAGCTAAGAAAGAATAGATGCAGAGGTGGATAATAGATCGATATGAAGATCATGAGCTGCCCCATAATGAAACCACCAGGAGTCGCGAATATCTCCTTCTTCCCTAATCCAAGATTGGAGAAAGAAGATCTAAGAGGGACCCATGGAGAATGTGGTCAGAAACCCATAATAGAGTCCGACCGCAACGACCGAATTAATTATCCTCATCGAGAAACTTAGACTACTAAGTAGAAAAGATTTGAAAATCATGGCATGGGTCTCCTTTTTTTCTTTCTTTAGAGTTTTCTATATGCACAATTTCTCGATGTTTCGATGAGAATTTCTTGACTTTCCATATATAGAAAGAGATAGACTATAAATGACATCTCTTATGTCAATTAGACCAAAGGGATGGATATTAAATGATAGGAAGTGCTAGGAAGTGAAATAGAATGAAATAGAGCCACTCTGGGCTTACCTATGAAATGAGGCATGGAACGGAGCCACTACGAAGAAATTCCGGGAGTTACGAAAGAAGCTTCGGACTCATATTGTTCATGGGTTGAGAGCGGGAGTTGAACTCTAGGAGGTCGAATCCCCCTTATTCCTCAGTAGCTCAGTGGTAGAGCGGTCGGCTGTTAATTGACTGGTCGTAGGTTCGAATCCTACTTGGGGAGATTTGATTCATTCTTTAATGTAAGAATAAAGAATTGAATCAAAGGGCTTGCTTTGACCCTTAGGAGTAGGTAACCCGTTCGCTATCCTTGTTTCTATTGCATTTTATCTCATCGTATCACATTCTGTTCTACGATTCCACTTCGACAAAAGGATAGAATCCAAAAAATGCATTGATCATTACATGGAATTCTATTAAGATATTATATGAAAGTCGAATTTCTTCCACTCTCATTTATCACAAAAAAAATGTGATACTACAGATAAACCTTCCTTTTAGTTCTGAAACATGAAAGAAAAAGACATGAATCCAAATGCAGATCACCCTGAAAACTAAATAACTCGACAGGTTACAGGAGAGCAGCACAAACACATGCAGTTTCGTGAGAAAAATCCCAGGAATCTTCACCAAGACTCCTGTTCTTATTCAAACCCAAAAACACACACAAAAAAAAAAGTAACCCCACCATCTCATCTTTATTCCCCCATAATTCCGAATCCATCGAAACTGGCGCGATCACTCGATCTCACTCACCAACCTTTTCCATTTTACACTTGACCTTAGTAAGCCGTACTCTTGTGGGCTCACTGATAGCTTCAAGCTTCTGCAAAGATTTTGCTTAGAAACAGCAAAGACAAAAAACCATTGCGTGGTGGCTCGTCGTACTAGCTGATGGCGCCACCTTTGCATGGCTTCCCTTGCCGGTGACGGGAAAAGCCGACCGGTGAACCGCCCTGACGGCGAGCCGGAGACGACGGTGAGCCGGGTCATGGCGTGTCCGTACGTGTTCCGTGCACAGGCGCCGCCGGCGATGGCCAAGGAGGCAATGGCGACACCGACACGGCCGCAGGTCAGGGAGACGTGGCCGGCGGGTGGCGGCGGCGGCGGCGGTGGTTGGATGGGCGTTGGCTCCGGCGAGAGGGTGGCGAGCGCGTACGACCTCGTGGAGCAGATGCACTACCTGTACGTGCGCGTCGTCAGGGCGCGCGGGCTCACGGCGGCGGCGAGCACGGTCGCCGGCGGCGGCGGGTGCAACCCGTACGTGGAGGTGCGGCTCGGGAACTACCGGGGCACAACGCGGCACCACGAGCGGAAGGCGGCGCCGGAGTGGAACCAGGTGTTCGCCTTCTCGCGGGAGCGCGTCCAGGCCTCGGTGCTCGAGGTGTTCGTCAGGGACAAGGACGCCGTGGCGGCGGTGGCGCGAGACGGCTACGTTGGAAGGGTCGCGTTCGATGTCGGCGAGGCGCCCGTGCGCGTGCCGCCGGACAGCCCGCTCGCGCCGCAGTGGTACCGCCTCGAGGACGTCGGCGGCGGAGGCGGCAGGGCGGTGCAGGGAGAGGTCATGCTCGCGGTGTGGGTCGGCACGCAGGCCGACGAGGCGTTCGCGGACGCGTGGCACGCCGGCGCGGCGTCGGTGCGCGGAGGCGGCGACGGCGTGGCGGCCGTGCAGAGCACGCGGTCCAAGGTGTACGTGACGCCGAAGCTGTGGTACCTCCGGATAAGCGTGCTCGAGGCGCAGGACGTCGTCCCGGGCGCCGTCGCCGGCGCAGGCGGCGACAAGGGACGGCACGGCGAGGCCTTCGTCGTCGTCAAGGTGCAAGTCGGCGGCGTGACGCTCCGGACCAAGCCGTGCTGCCGCCCGACGAGCCCATCGTGGAACGAGGAGCTGGTGTTCGTCGTGGCGGAGCCGTTCGACGAGCCGGCGGTGCTCGTCATCGAGGCCCGGGCGGCGCACCCGGGCAAGGACGAGATCGTCAGCCGCGCCGTGCTGCCGCTCACCCTCTTCGAGAGGCGCCTCGACCGGCGCGGCGCGGCCGCGGCCACGCACACGCAGTCGCAGTGGTTCAGCCTGGAGCCGTTCGTGCACCGGCCGCGACACTCGCCGGAGGAGCCCGCCTTCGCCGGCCGCGTGCACCTCCGGGCGTGCCTCGACGGCGCCTACCACGTCATGGACGAGCCCGCCATGTACGCCAGCGACACGCGCCCCACGGCGAGGCAGCTGTGGCGCCCGCCCATCGGCGTGCTCGAGGTCGGCGTCCTCGGCGCGCAGGGCCTCCCCCCGATGAAGACCGCCGCCGACGGCGGCCGGGGCACCACCGACGCGTACTGCGTCGCCAAGTACGGCCACAAGTGGGTGCGCACCCGCACCGTCGTCGACTCCTCCACCCCGCGGTGGAACGAGCAGTACACCTGGGAGGTCTACGACCCGTGCACGGTGCTCACGCTCGCCGTGTTCGACAACTGCAACCTCGGCAATGGCGGCGGCGGCGGCAAGGACCAGAGGATCGGCAAGGTGAGGATACGCCTCTCGACGCTGGAGATGGACAGGGTGTACACCAACGCGCACCGGCTCGTGGTGCTGCACCCGTCGGGGTTGCGCAAGAACGGCGACGTCTGCCTCGCCGTGCGCCTCACCTGCCTGTCCCTCGCCAGCGTCTTGCGCCTCTACGGCGAGCCGCTCCTCCCCGGGGCGCACTACGTCCACCCCTTCGCCGTCGCGCAGCTCGACGGCCTCAGGCGGCAGGCGGTGGGCGTCGTGGCGGCGCGGCTGGGCCGCGCCGAGCCGCCGCTGCGGCGGGAGGTCGTGGAGTACATGCTCGACGCCGGCTCCCACCTGTGGAGCATCCGGCGGAGCAGGGCCAACTTCCTCCGCGCCACGGCGCTGCTCTCCGGCGCCGCCGGCGCGGCGCGGTGGCTCGCCGACGTGTGCCACTGGAGGAGCCCCGCGACGACGATCCTCGCGCACCTCCTGCTCGTCACCTTCGCCTGCTTCCCGGAGCTCATCCTGCCGACCGCGTTCCTCTACGCGTCCGTGGCCGGCGCCTGGAGCTATCGGCGGCGGCCGCGCCGCCCGCCGCAGGCGGACGCGGGGCTGTCGTGCGCCGAGGCGGCCGGCGCCGACGAGTTCGACGAGGAGGCGGACACGTTCCCGACGTCGAGGCCCGACGGCGTGGTGCGCGCGCGGTACGACCGGCTGCGGACGGTGGCCGGGAGGATCCAGGCGGTGGTCAGCGACGTGGCGACGCAGGGGGAGCGGGTGCGGTCGCTGCTGGCGTGGAGGGACCCGAGGGCGACGGCGGTGTTCACGGCGGCCTGCCTCGCCGCCGCCGTCGTGGCGTACGCCACGCCGCCCCGGGTGGTGGCGCTCGTCGCCGGGCTGTACCTGCTCCGCCACCCGCGGTTCCGGAGCCGGATGCCGTCGGCCGCCGGCAACTTCTTCAAGAGGCTGCCGTCCCGCGCCGATACCATGCTATAGTATATGATGCGTCGTTTCTTGTGTCTTATGATGTTATAAAACTTTTTTTTTCTTGTAATTCATCGCCAATGATGCTTGCACATTCATATACCCAGATAAAAGTCTTCAAAATCGCAAACAATACAATTTAGCTTAAATTATTGAACTGAAAATCCGAACTGAGGACGGGTTTTTGGAGTTAGCTCACCCTCACGAGATCGCGACCCTTTGTCCCGCCCATTGTAGCACGTGTGTCGCCCAGGGCATAAGGGGCATGATGACTTGGCCTCATCCTCTCCTTCCTCCGGCTTAACACCGGCGGTCTGTTTAGGGTTCCAAACTCATAGTGGCAACTAAACACGAGGGTTGCGCTCGTTGCGAGACTTAACCCAACACCTTACGGCACGAGCTGACGACAGCCATGCACCACCTGTGTTCGCGTTCCCGAGGGCACCCCTCTCTTTCAAGAGGATTCACGGCATGTCAAGCCCTGGTAAGGTTCTTCGCTTTGCATTGAATTAAACCACATGCTCCACCGCTTGTGCGGCCCCCCGTCAATTCCTTTGAGTTTCATTCTTGCGAACGTACTCCCCAGGTGGGATACTTAACGCGTTAGCTACAGCACTGCACGGGTCGAGTCGCACAGCACCTAGTATCCATCGTTTACGGCTAGGACTACTGGGGTCTCTAATCCCATTTGCTCCCCTAGCTTTCATCTCTCAGTGTCAGTGTCGGCCCAGCAGAGTGCTTTCGCCGTTGGTGTTCTTTCCGATCTCAATGCATTTCACCGCTCCACCGGAAATTCCCTCTGCCCCTACCGTACTCCAGCTTGGTAGTTTCCACCGCCTGTCCAGGGTTGAGCCCTGGGATTTGACGGCGGACTTGAAAAGCCACCTACAGACGCACTCCTACTTGATAAAAGGATCTTGTGACTATTAGTAGAAATGATCTTTCCCTCGCGTTCGGCTATAATAGAAACCCTCGAATCTAGAGCTGTTTGGCGTTCCAATCCAGTTCCAACAATGCACTTCTCGGACCGAGAAAGCGGAACTGCTTGGCGCTGTATATTAGAACTCATTAAAGCTCGATTCGCATCATTATGCTCAATAAAAGGAATGAGAGAACCCCCAATAGAAAAATATTGGAAAGGAAAAATACTTCTAACATGAATCTGTTCCCATGCAATAGTCAGGAATTCTTGATGGTATCTAGCTGGAACAACATGTTCTTCCTGAATACCCCGATTCAAGGACAAAGAATTTCCTGCTGCTATCATATAATACTCATCTCTATTTGGTGATAAATAAACCACCTGTCTCTCTTTTTTTTTCTTTGCTTTCTCAGATATTTCATAAAATGGACTCTCTACGGATCCCTACCAATGATCAATTCTCGCATGAATAGCTAAAGATCCAGTAAGTCCAACGTTGATTCCTTCGGACGTGTCAATTGGACAAATACGCCCATAGTGACTCGGATGGATATCTCGGCTCCGAAAACTTGCAGTTCTCCCCGTCAATCCTCCAGGACCCAAACAACTCACTTTTCGCCCATGAACCGTTTGTGTCAATGGATTGGTTTGATCAAAAACTTGAGATAAGGGATATGTACCAAAGAAGGTCTCGTAAGTAGTTATTAATAAAAACGAAATATTGTCTAGGAAATTTAAGTTTTTCTGAATAACCCTCGAATTTTTCCATTTGTATTTCTACTTGAATCAGAGAGAGAGAAATATTTCTCGGTTTATCAAATGGTGATACATAGTACAATATGGTCAGAACAGGGTGTTGCATTTTT
Source organism: Oryza sativa Japonica Group (assembly GCF_034140825.1). NCBI lineage: Eukaryota > Viridiplantae > Streptophyta > Magnoliopsida > Poales > Poaceae > Oryza > Oryza sativa. The sequence goes on from NC_089038.1 coordinate 24,140,433, forward strand.
TAATACAAACCCCTGGGGAAGAAAAGGAGTCTAATCCATGGATCTTTTTCCGCTCCTTTTCTATCCAATTTGTTTATGTTTGTTCTAATTACAAAAGAGAACAAATCCTTTATTTTTGCAGGCTAATTGCTCTTTTGACTTTGGGATACAGTCTCTTTATCAATATACTGCTTCTTTTACACATTCAATCCATAACATCCTTTTCAATCCAAAATCAAGAATAATTAGGATTTCTAAAAAAAAAAGAAAAAATCAAAGGTCTACTCATAGGAAAACCAGCTTTTCCCTACATCAGGCACTAATCTATTTTTAACGTCTAATTAGATCAGGGAGTTCTTCCAATTAAGAAGTTAAGCTCGTTGCTTTTTGTTTTACCAGAATTGGAGCCAGGCTCTATCCATTTATTCATTAGACCCAGAAAATCAGAATTTTTTATTCCATTCCAAAAATCCAAAATAAGAAATTGATTTTATTACGACATGCTATTTTTTCCATTCATTACCCTTGAGGATCAGTCGCGGTCTTATAGACTCTACCAAGAGTCTGGACGAATTTTTTGCTTCATCCAAATGTGTAAAAGATCATAGTCGCACTTAAAAGCCGAGTACTCTACCATTGAGTTAGCAACCCAGATAAACTAGGATATTAGATACGATCGAAATCCAAAAATCAATGGAATTACACCGCACACCCCTGTCAAAATCTTAAAATAGCAAGACATTAAAAGAAAGATTTTATCACCATTGAAAACACTCAGATACCAAAAGGAACGGGTCTGGTTAAATTTCACTAAGGTTAAAAGTGGCACCAATCACGATCGTAAAATTGTCATTTTTTTAGCATTTTTATTTAAATAAATAAATAAATCTTGTATGAGAGTACAAACAAGAGGGACAACCCTACCATTTGAGCAAAGTGTAGGCAAAAAACCTAATAGGGAGTGAGGATAAAGAGACTTATCCATCTACAAATTCTAGATGTTCAATGGACCTTTGTCAATGGAAATACAATGGTAAGAAAAAAATTAGATAGAAAAACTCAAAAAAATAAAGGCTTATGTTGGATTGGCACGACATAAATCCAGTCAAAAATAGGATTAAGAAAGAGGCAAATTATTTCTAAATAGTTAGACAACAAGGGATACTAGTGAGCCTCTCCTAGTTTTTTATTCATTTAGTTCTTCAATTAACTCAAAGTTCTTTCTTTTTCTTTAAAGAATTCCGCCTTCCTTAAAATATCAGAAACTGTTCTTGTAGGTTGAGCACCTTTTTCAAGGAAATAGAGAATAGCTGGAACATTTAAACAAGTTTGATTCTTTATCGGATCATAAAAACCTACTTTTCGAAGATCTCTTCCTTCTCTTCGAGATCGAACATCAATTGCAACGATTCGATAGACAGCTTATTGGGATAGATGTAGATAAACATAGATTCGAACATTAATTTCTGTACAGAAAAAACAAATTTCATTTATACTCATGACTCAAGTTGACTAATTTTGATTGACAGACTTGAAAGAAAAAAAATCCTTTGAAATTTTTTGAGTCGTCTCTAAACTCTTTTCTTTGCCTCATCTCGAACAAATTCACTTTTATTCCTTATTCCGGTCCAATTCTATTGTTGAGACAGTTAAAAATCGTGTTTACTTGTTCGGGAATCCTTTATCTTTGATTTGTGAAATCCTTGGGTTTAAACATTACTTCGGGAATTCTTATTCTTTTTTCTTTCAAAAGAGTAGCAACATACCCTTTTTTCTTATTTCCTTCGATAAAGCATTTCCCTCTTCTATAGAAATCGAATATGAGTGATTGATTCTGATAGACTTTCAATCAAAAGAGTTTTCCCATATCTTCCAAAATTGGACTTTCTTCTTATTTTAACCTTTTGATTTCTATATTATTTCGATTTCTATATTAAGGGTAGAATGACAAAGTTGGCCTAATTTATTAGTTTTCACTAACCCTAGATTCTTTCCCTTGATAAAAAATAAATTATGTCCTCTCGAGCTCCATCATGTACTATTTACTTAGCTTACTTACAAACAACCCAGCGAAAATTCGGTTCGGGAC